>NC_074672.1:49475276-49527776 GCF_029448725.1 Salvelinus fontinalis | reverse complement strand
AATGTCTGTAGGGAGGAGACAACAGTAACTAATAACACCATATGTAATGTCTGTAGGGTAGAGACAACAGTAACTAATAACACCATATGTAATGTCTGTAGGGAGGAGACAACAGTAACTAATAACACCATATGTAATGTCTGTCTGTAGGGAGGTATAGACAACAGTAACTAATAACACCATATGTAATGTCTGTCTGTAGGGAGGTATAGACAACAGTAACTAATAACACCATATGTAATGTCTGTCTGTAGGGAGGAGACAACAGTAACTAATAACACCATATGTAATGTCTGTAGGGAGGAGACAACAGTAACTAATAACACCATATGTAATGTCTGTAGGGAGGAGACAACAGTAACTAATAACACCATATGTAATGTCTGTAGGGTAGAGACAACAGTAACTAATAACACCATATGTAATGTCTGTAGGGAGGAGACAACAGTAACTAATAACACCATATGTAATGTCTGTCTGTAGGGAGGAGACAACAGTAACTAATAACACCATATGTAATGTCTGTAGGGAGGAGACAACAGTAACTAATAACACCATATGTAATGTCTGTCTGTAGGGTAGAGACAACAGTAACTAATAACACCATATGTAATGTCTGTAGGGAGGAGACAACAGTAACTAATAACACCATATGTAATGTCTGTCTGTAGGGTAGAGACAACAGTAACTAATAACACCATATGTAATGTCTGTAGGGAGGAGACAACAGTAACTAATAACACCATATGTAATGTCTGTAGGGAGGTATAGACAACAGTAACTAATAACACCATATGTAATGTCTGTAGGGAGGAGACAACAGTAACTAATAACACCATATGTAATGTGTGTCTGTAGGGTAGAGACAACAGTAACTAATAACACCATATGTAATGTCTGTAGGGAGGAGACAACAGTAACTAATAACACCATATGTAATGTCTGTCTGTAGGGAGGTATAGACAACAGTAACTAATAACACCATATGTAATGTCTGTCTGTAGGGAGGAGACAACAGTAACTAATAACACCATATGTAATGTCTGTCTGTAGGGTAGAGACAACAGTAACTAATAACACCATATGTAATGTCTGTCTGTAGGGAGGAGACAACAGTAACTAATAACACCATATGTAATGTCTGTCTGTAGGGAGGAGACAACAGTAACTAATAACACCATATGTAATGTCTGTCTGTAGGGAGGTATAGACAACAGTAACTAATAACACCATATGTAATGTCTGTCTGTAGGGTAGAGACAACAGTAACTAATAACACCATATGTAATGTCTGTCTGTAGGGAGGTAGAGACAACAGTAACTAATAACACCATATGTAATGTCTGTAGGGAGGTATAGACAACAGTAACTAATAACACCATATGTAATGTCTGTAGGGAGGTATAGACAACAGTAACTAATAACACCATATGTAATGTCTGTCTGTAGGGAGGAGACAACAGTAACTAATAACACCATATGTAATGTCTGTCTGTAGGGAGGTAGAGACAACAGTAACTAATAACACCATATGTAATGTCTGTCTGTAGGGAGGTATAGACAACAGTAACTAATAACACCATATGTAATGTCTGTAGGGAGGAGACAACAGTAACTAATAACACCATATGTAATGTCTGTAGGGAGGAGACAACAGTAACTAATAACACCATATGTAATGTCTGTCTGTAGGGAGGAGACAACAGTAACTAATAACACCATATGTAATGTCTGTCTGTAGGGTAGAGACAACAGTAACTAATAACACCATATGTAATGTCTGTCTGTAGGGAGGAGACAACAGTAACTAATAACACCATATGTAATGTCTGTCTGTAGGGAGGAGACAACAGTAACTAATAACACCATATGTAATGTCTGTCTGTAGGGAGGAGACAACAGTAACTAATAACACCATATGTAATGTCTGTCTGTAGGGTAGAGACAACAGTAACTAATAACACCATATGTAATGTCTGTAGGGAGGAGACAACAGTAACTAATAACACCATATGTAATGTCTGTCTGTAGGGAGGAGACAACAGTAACTAATAACACCATATGTAATGTCTGTCTGTAGGGAGGAGACAACAGTAACTAATAACACCATATGTAATGTCTGTAGGGTAGAGACAACAGTAACTAATAACACCATATGTAATGTCTGTCTGTAGGGAGGAGACAACAGTAACTAATAACACCATATGTAATGTCTGTCTGTAGGGAGGAGACAACAGTAACTAATAACACCATATGTAATGTCTGTAGGGAGGAGACAACAGTAACTAATAACACCATATGTAATGTCTGTCTGTAGGGAGGTATAGACAACAGTAACTAATAACACCATATGTAATGTCTGTCTGTAGGGAGGAGACAACAGTAACTAATAACACCATATGTAATGTCTGTCTGTAGGGTAGAGACAACAGTAACTAATAACACCATATGTAATGTCTGTCTGTAGGGAGGAGACAACAGTAACTAATAACACCATATGTAATGTCTGTAGGGAGGAGACAACAGTAACTAATAACACCATATGTAATGTCTGTCTGTAGGGAGGAGACAACAGTAACTAATAACACCATATGTAATGTCTGTCTGTAGGGAGGAGACAACAGTAACTAATAACACCATATGTAATGTCTGTCTGTAGGGTAGAGACAACAGTAACTAATAACACCATATGTAATGTCTGTAGGGAGGTAGAGACAACAGTAACTAATAACACCATATGTAATGTCTGTCTGTAGGGAGGTATAGACAACAGTAACTAATAACACCATATGTAATGTCTGTCTGTAGGGAGGAGACAACAGTAACTAATAACACCATATGTAATGTCTGTCTGTAGGGAGGAGACAACAGTAACTAATAACACCATATGTAATGTCTGTAGGGAGGAGACAACAGTAACTAATAACACCATATGTAATGTCTGTCTGTAGGGAGGAGACAACAGTAACTAATAACACCATATGTAATGTCTGTCTGTAGGGTAGAGACAACAGTAACTAATACCACCATATGTAATGTCTGTCTGTAGGGAGGAGACAACAGTAACTAATAACACCATATGTAATGTCTGTCTGTAGGGAGGAGACAACAGTAACTAATAACACCATATGTAATGTCTGTCTGTAGGGAGGTAGAGACAACAGTAACTAATAACACCATATGTAATGTCTGTCTGTAGGGAGGAGACAACAGTAACTAATAACACCATATGTAATGTCTGTCTGTAGGGTATAGACAACAGTAACTAATAACACCATATGTAATGTCTGTCTGTAGGGAGGAGACAACAGTAACTAATAACACCATATGTAATGTCTGTCTGTAGGGTAGAGACAACAGTAACTAATAACACCATATGTAATGTCTGTCTGTAGGGAGGAGACAACAGTAACTAATAACACCATATGTAATGTCTGTAGGGAGGTAGAGACAACAGTAACTAATAACACCATATGTAATGTCTGTCTGTAGGGAGGTATAGACAACAGTAACTAATAACACCATATGTAATGTCTGTAGGGTATAGACAACAGTAACTAATAACACCATATGTAATGTCTGTCTGTAGGGAGGAGACAACAGTAACTAATAACACCATATGTAATGTCTGTCTGTAGGGAGGAGACAACAGTAACTAATAACACCATATGTAATGTCTGTCTGTAGGGAGGTAGAGACAACAGTAACTAATAACACCATATGTAATGTCTGTCTGTAGGGAGGTAGAGACAACAGTAACTAATAACACCATATGTAATGTCTGTCTGTAGGGAGGTAGAGACAACAGTAACTAATAACACCATATGTAATGTCTGTAGGGAGGAGACAACAGTAACTAATAACACCATATGTAATGTCTGTCTGTAGGGTAGAGACAACAGTAACTAATAACACCATATGTAATGTCTGTCTGACAGAGGTAGAGACAACAGTAACTAATAACACCATATGTAATGTCTGTCTGACAGAGGTATAGACAACAGTAACTAATAACACCATATGTAATGTCTGTCTGTAGGGTAGAGACAACAGTAACTAATAACACCATATGTAATGTCTGTAGGGAGGAGACAACAGTAACTAATAACACCATATGTAATGTCTGTCTGTAGGGAGGAGACAACAGTAACTAATAACACCATATGTAATGTCTGTCTGTAGGGAGGAGACAACAGTAACTAATAACACCATATGTAATGTCTGTCTGTAGGGTAGAGACAACAGTAACTAATAACACCATATGTAATGTCTGTCTGTAGGGAGGAGACAACAGTAACTAATAACACCATATGTAATGTCTGTCTGTAGGGAGGTATAGACAACAGTAACTAATAACACCATATGTAATGTCTGTCTGTAGGGAGGCATAGACAACAGTAACTAATAACACCATATGTAATGTCTGTCTGTAGGGAGGTATAGACAACAGTAACTAATAACACCATATGTAATGTCTGTAGGGAGGAGACAACAGTAACTAATAACACCATATGTAATGTCTGTAGGGAGGAGACAACAGTAACTAATAACACCATATGTAATGTCTGTCTGTAGGGAGGAGACAACAGTAACTAATAACACCATATGTAATGTCTGTAGGGAGGAGACAACAGTAACTAATAACACCATATGTAATGTGTGTCTGTAGGGTAGAGACAACAGTAACTAATAACACCATATGTAATGTCTGTAGGGAGGAGACAACAGTAACTAATAACACCATATGTAATGTCTGTCTGTAGGGAGGTATAGACAACAGTAACTAATAACACCATATGTAATGTCTGTCTGTAGGGAGGAGACAACAGTAACTAATAACACCATATGTAATGTCTGTCTGTAGGGTAGAGACAACAGTAACTAATAACACCATATGTAATGTCTGTCTGTAGGGAGGAGACAACAGTAACTAATAACACCATATGTAATGTCTGTCTGTAGGGAGGAGACAACAGTAACTAATAACACCATATGTAATGTCTGTCTGTAGGGAGGTATAGACAACAGTAACTAATAACACCATATGTAATGTCTGTCTGTAGGGTAGAGACAACAGTAACTAATAACACCATATGTAATGTCTGTCTGTAGGGAGGTAGAGACAACAGTAACTAATAACACCATATGTAATGTCTGTAGGGAGGTATAGACAACAGTAACTAATAACACCATATGTAATGTCTGTAGGGAGGTATAGACAACAGTAACTAATAACACCATATGTAATGTCTGTCTGTAGGGAGGAGACAACAGTAACTAATAACACCATATGTAATGTCTGTCTGTAGGGAGGTAGAGACAACAGTAACTAATAACACCATATGTAATGTCTGTCTGTAGGGAGGAGACAACAGTAACTAATAACACCATATGTAATGTCTGTCTGTAGGGAGGAGACAACAGTAACTAATAACACCATATGTAATGTCTGTCTGTAGGGAGGAGACAACAGTAACTAATAACACCATATGTAATGTCTGTAGGGAGGAGACAACAGTAACTAATAACACCATATGTAATGTCTGTCTGTAGGGAGGAGACAACAGTAACTAATAACACCATATGTAATGTCTGTAGGGAGGAGACAACAGTAACTAATAACACCATATGTAATGTCTGTAGGGAGGAGACAACAGTAACTAATAACACCATATGTAATGTCTGTAGGGAGGAGACAACAGTAACTAATAACACCATATGTAATGTCTGTAGGGTAGAGACAACAGTAACTAATAACACCATATGTAATGTCTGTAGGGAGGAGACAACAGTAACTAATAACACCATATGTAATGTCTGTAGGGAGGAGACATGGTTGTCCGTCTGGAGGAGGCAGAGAGAGCGTTGGCTCTGAAACAGGACCTGATTGACAAGCTGAAGGAAGAGGTGGAGCAACAGAGAGGATCTCTAGAGACCGTCCCTGTCCTCACCGTCCAGGTACACACTCACCCCTGTCCTCACCGCCCAGGTACACACACTCACCCCTGTCCTCACCGTCCAGGTACACACACTCACCCCTGTCCTGACCGCCCAGGTACACACACTCACCCCTGTCCTCACCGTCCAGGTACACACTCACCCCTGTCCTCACCGCCCAGGTACACACACTCACCCCTGTTCTCACCGCCCAGGTACACACTCACCCCTGTCCTCACCGCCCAGGTACACACACTCACCCCTGTCCTCACCGCCCAGGTACACACACTCACCCCTGTCCTCACCGCCCAGGTACACACACTCACCCCTGTCCTCACCGCCCAGGTACACACACTCACCCCTGTCCTCACCGCCCAGGTACACACACTCACCCCTGTCCTCACCGCCCAGGTACACACACTCACCCCTGTTCTCACCGCCCAGGTACACACTCACCCCTGTCCTCACCGCCCAGGTACACACACTCACCCCTGTCCTCACCGCCCAGGTACACACACTCACCCCTGTCCTCACCGCCCAGGTACACACACTCACCCCTGTCCTCACTGCCCAGGTACACACACTCACCCCTGTCCTCACCGCCCAGGTACACACTCACCCCTGTTCTCACCGCCCAGGTACACACTCACCCCTGTCCTCACCGCCCAGGTACACACTCACCCCTGTCCTCACCGCCCAGGTACACACTCACCCCTGTCCTCACCGCCCAGGTACACACACTCACCCCTGTTCTCACCGCCCGGGTACACACACTCACCCCTGTCCTCACCGCCCAGGTACACACACTCACCCCTGTCCTCACCGCCCAGGTACACACTCACCCCTGTCCTCACCGCCCAGGTACACACTCACCCCTGTCCTCACCGCCCAGGTACACACACTCACCCCTGTCCTCACAGCCCAGGTACACACACTCACCCCTGTCCTCACCGCCCAGGTACACACACTCACCCCTGTCCTCACCGCCCAGGTACACACTCACCCCTGTCCTCACCGCCCAGGTACACACTCACCCCTGTCCTCACCGCCCAGGTACACACTCACCCCTGTCCTCACCGCCCAGGTACACACACTCACCCCTGTCCTCACCGCCCAGGTACACACACTCACCCCTGTCCTCACCGCCCAGGTACACACACTCACCCCTGTCCTCACCGCCCAGGTACACACACTCACCCCTGTCCTCACCGCCCAGGTACACACACTCACCCCTGTCCTCACCGCCCAGGTACACACACTCACCCCTGTCCTCACCGCCCAGGTACACACTCACCCCTGTTCTCACCGCCCAGGTACACACTCACCCCTGTCCTCACCGCCCAGGTACACACACTCACCCCTGTCCTCACCGCCCAGGTACACACACTCACCCCTGTCCTCACCGCCCAGGTACACACACTCACCCCTGTCCTCACTGCCCAGGTACACACACTCACCCCTGTCCTCACCGCCCAGGTACACACTCACCCCTGTTCTCACCGCCCAGGTACACACTCACCCCTGTCCTCACCGCCCAGGTACACCCCTGTTCTCACCGCCCAGGTACACACTCACCCCTGTCCTCACCGCCCAGGTACACACTCACCCCTGTTCTCACCGCCCAGGTACACACTCACCCCTGTCCTCACCGCCCAGGTACACACACTCACCCCTGTTCTCACCGCCCAGGTACACACACTCACCCCTGTCCTCACCGCCCAGGTACACACACTCACCCCTGTTCTCACCGCCCAGGTACACACACTCACCCCTGTTCTCACCGCCCAGGTACACACACTCACCCCTGTTCTCACCGCCCAGGTACACACTCACCCCTGTCCTCACCGCCCAGGTACACACACTCACCCCTGTCCTCAGCGCCCAGGTACACACACTCACCCCTGTCCTCACCGCCCAGGTACACACACTCACCCCTGTCCTCACCGCCCAGGTACACACTCACCCCTGTCCTCACCGCCCAGGTACACACTCACCCCTGTCCTCACCGCCCAGGTACACCCCTGTTCTCACCGCCCAGGTACACACACTCACCCCTGTTCTCATTGTCCAGGTACACACTCACCCCTGTCCTCACCGCCCAGGTACACACACTCACCCCTGTCCTCAGCGCCCAGGTACACACACTCACCCCTGTCCTCACCGCCCAGGTACACACACTCACCCCTGTCCTCACCGTCCAGGTACACACACTCACCCCTGTTCTCACCGCCCAGGTACACACACTCACCCCTGTTCTCATTGTCCAGGTACACACTCACCCCTGTTCTCACCGCCCAGGTACACACACTCACCCCTGTTCTCATTTCCCAGGTACACACTCACCCCTGTCCTCACCGCCCAGGTACACACTCACCCCTGTTCTCATTGCCCAGGTACACACTCACCCCTGTCCTCACCGCCCAGGTACACACACTCACCCCTGTTCTCACCGCCCAGGTAGACACACTCACCCCTGTCCTCACCGCCCAGGTACACACTCACCCCTGTCCTCACCGCCCAGGTACACACACTCACCCCTGTCCTCACAGCCCAGGTACACACACTCACCCCTGTCCTCACCGCCCAGGTACACACACTCACCCCTGTCCTCACCGCCCAGGTACACACTCACCCCTGTCCTCACCGCCCAGGTACACACTCACCCCTGTCCTCACCGCCCAGGTACACACTCACCCCTGTCCTCACCGCCCAGGTACACACACTCACCCCTGTCCTCACCGCCCAGGTAAACACACTCACCCCTGTCCTCACCGCCCAGGTACACACACTCACCCCTGTCCTCACCGCCCAGGTACACACACTCACCCCTGTCCTCACCGCCCAGGTACACACACTCACCCCTGTCCTCACCGCCCAGGTACACACACTCACCCCTGTCCTCACCGCCCAGGTACACACTCACCCCTGTTCTCACCGCCCAGGTACACACTCACCCCTGTCCTCACCGCCCAGGTACACACACTCACCCCTGTCCTCACCGCCCAGGTACACACACTCACCCCTGTCCTCACCGCCCAGGTACACACACTCACCCCTGTCCTCACTGCCCAGGTACACACACTCACCCCTGTCCTCACCGCCCAGGTACACACTCACCCCTGTTCTCACCGCCCAGGTACACACTCACCCCTGTCCTCACCGCCCAGGTACACCCCTGTTCTCACCGCCCAGGTACACACTCACCCCTGTCCTCACCGCCCAGGTACACACTCACCCCTGTTCTCACCGCCCAGGTACACACTCACCCCTGTCCTCACCGCCCAGGTACACACACTCACCCCTGTTCTCACCGCCCAGGTACACACACTCACCCCTGTCCTCACCGCCCAGGTACACACACTCACCCCTGTTCTCACCGCCCAGGTACACACACTCACCCCTGTTCTCACCGCCCAGGTACACACACTCACCCCTGTTCTCACCGCCCAGGTACACACTCACCCCTGTCCTCACCGCCCAGGTACACACACTCACCCCTGTCCTCAGCGCCCAGGTACACACACTCACCCCTGTCCTCACCGCCCAGGTACACACACTCACCCCTGTCCTCACCGCCCAGGTACACACTCACCCCTGTCCTCACCGCCCAGGTACACACTCACCCCTGTCCTCACCGCCCAGGTACACCCCTGTTCTCACCGCCCAGGTACACACACTCACCCCTGTTCTCATTGTCCAGGTACACACTCACCCCTGTCCTCACCGCCCAGGTACACCCCTGTCCTCACCGCCCAGGTACACACTCACCCCTGTTCTCACCGCCCAGGTACACACACTCACCCCTGTCCTCACCGCCCAGGTACACACACTCACCCCTGTCCTCACCGTCCAGGTACACACACTCACCCCTGTTCTCACCGCCCAGGTACACACACTCACCCCTGTTCTCATTGTCCAGGTACACACTCACCCCTGTTCTCACCGCCCAGGTACACACACTCACCCCTGTTCTCATTTCCCAGGTACACACTCACCCCTGTCCTCACCGCCCAGGTACACACTCACCCCTGTTCTCATTGCCCAGGTACACACTCACCCCTGTCCTCACCGCCCAGGTACACACACTCACCCCTGTTCTCACCGCCCAGGTAGACACACTCACCCCTGTCCTCACCGCCCAGGTACACACACTCACCCCTGTTCTCACCGCCCAGGTACACACACTCACCCCTGTCCTCACCGCCCAGGTACACACACTCACCCCTGTCCTCACCGCCCAGGTACACACTCACCCCTGTTCTCACCGCCCAGGTACACACTCACCCCTGTCCTCACCGCCCAGGTACACACACTCACCCCTGTCCTCACCGCCCAGGTACACACACTCACCCCTGTCCTCACCGCCCAGGTACACACACTCACCCCTGTCCTCACTGCCCAGGTACACACACTCACCCCTGTCCTCACCGCCCAGGTACACACTCACCCCTGTTCTCACCGCCCAGGTACACACTCACCCCTGTCCTCACCGCCCAGGTACACCCCTGTTCTCACCGCCCAGGTACACACTCACCCCTGTCCTCACCGCCCAGGTACACACTCACCCCTGTTCTCACCGCCCAGGTACACACTCACCCCTGTCCTCACCGCCCAGGTACACACACTCACCCCTGTTCTCACCGCCCAGGTACACACACTCACCCCTGTCCTCACCGCCCAGGTACACACACTCACCCCTGTTCTCACCGCCCAGGTACACACACTCACCCCTGTTCTCACCGCCCAGGTACACACACTCACCCCTGTTCTCACCGCCCAGGTACACACTCACCCCTGTCCTCACCGCCCAGGTACACACACTCACCCCTGTCCTCAGCGCCCAGGTACACACACTCACCCCTGTCCTCACCGCCCAGGTACACCCCTGTTCTCACCGCCCAGGTACACACTCACCCCTGTCCTCACCGCCCAGGTACACACTCACCCCTGTTCTCACCGCCCAGGTACACACTCACCCCTGTCCTCACCGCCCAGGTACACACACTCACCCCTGTTCTCACCGCCCAGGTACACACACTCACCCCTGTCCTCACCGCCCAGGTACACACACTCACCCCTGTTCTCACCGCCCAGGTACACACACTCACCCCTGTTCTCACCGCCCAGGTACACACACTCACCCCTGTTCTCACCGCCCAGGTACACACTCACCCCTGTCCTCACCGCCCAGGTACACACACTCACCCCTGTCCTCAGCGCCCAGGTACACACACTCACCCCTGTCCTCACCGCCCAGGTACACACACTCACCCCTGTCCTCACCGCCCAGGTACACACTCACCCCTGTCCTCACCGCCCAGGTACACACTCACCCCTGTCCTCACCGCCCAGGTACACCCCTGTTCTCACCGCCCAGGTACACACACTCACCCCTGTTCTCATTGTCCAGGTACACACTCACCCCTGTCCTCACCGCCCAGGTACACACACTCACCCCTGTCCTCAGCGCCCAGGTACACACACTCACCCCTGTCCTCACCGCCCAGGTACACACACTCACCCCTGTCCTCACCGTCCAGGTACACACACTCACCCCTGTTCTCACCGCCCAGGTACACACACTCACCCCTGTTCTCATTGTCCAGGTACACACTCACCCCTGTTCTCACCGCCCAGGTACACACACTCACCCCTGTTCTCATTTCCCAGGTACACACTCACCCCTGTCCTCACCGCCCAGGTACACACTCACCCCTGTTCTCATTGCCCAGGTACACACTCACCCCTGTCCTCACCGCCCAGGTACACACACTCACCCCTGTTCTCACCGCCCAGGTAGACACACTCACCCCTGTCCTCACCGCCCAGGTACACACTCACCCCTGTCCTCACCGCCCAGGTACACACACTCACCCCTGTCCTCACCGCCCAGGTACACACACTCACCCCTGTCCTCACCGCCCAGGTACACACACTCACCCCTGTCCTCACCGCCCAGGTACACACTCACCCCTGTCCTCACCGCCCAGGTACACACACTCACCCCTGTCCTCACAGCCCAGGTACACACACTCACCCCTGTCCTCACCGCCCAGGTACACACACTCACCCCTGTCCTCACCGCCCAGGTACACACTCACCCCTGTCCTCACCGCCCAGGTACACACTCACCCCTGTCCTCACCGCCCAGGTACACACTCACCCCTGTCCTCACCGCCCAGGTACACACACTCACCCCTGTCCTCACCGCCCAGGTACACACACTCACCCCTGTCCTCACCGCCCAGGTACACACACTCACCCCTGTCCTCACCGCCCAGGTACACACACTCACCCCTGTCCTCACCGCCCAGGTACACACACTCACCCCTGTCCTCACCGCCCAGGTACACACACTCACCCCTGTCCTCACCGCCCAGGTACACACTCACCCCTGTTCTCACCGCCCAGGTACACACTCACCCCTGTCCTCACCGCCCAGGTACACACACTCACCCCTGTCCTCACCGCCCAGGTACACACACTCACCCCTGTCCTCACCGCCCAGGTACACACACTCACCCCTGTCCTCACTGCCCAGGTACACACACTCACCCCTGTCCTCACCGCCCAGGTACACACTCACCCCTGTTCTCACCGCCCAGGTACACACTCACCCCTGTCCTCACCGCCCAGGTACACCCCTGTTCTCACCGCCCAGGTACACACTCACCCCTGTCCTCACCGCCCAGGTACACACTCACCCCTGTTCTCACCGCCCAGGTACACACTCACCCCTGTCCTCACCGCCCAGGTACACACACTCACCCCTGTTCTCACCGCCCAGGTACACACACTCACCCCTGTTCTCACCGCCCAGGTACACACACTCACCCCTGTCCTCACCGCCCAGGTACACACACTCACCCCTGTCCTCACCGTCCAGGTACACACACTCACCCCTGTTCTCACCGCCCAGGTACACACACTCACCCCTGTTCTCATTGTCCAGGTACACACTCACCCCTGTTCTCACCGCCCAGGTACACACACTCACCCCTGTTCTCATTTCCCAGGTACACACTCACCCCTGTCCTCACCGCCCAGGTACACACTCACCCCTGTTCTCATTGCCCAGGTACACACTCACCCCTGTCCTCACCGCCCAGGTACACACACTCACCCCTGTTCTCACCGCCCAGGTAGACACACTCACCCCTGTCCTCACCGCCCAGGTACACACTCACCCCTGTTCTCACCGCCCGGGTACACACACTCACCCCTGTCCTCACCGCCCAGGTACACACACTCACCCCTGTCCTCACCGCCCAGGTACACACTCACCCCTGTCCTCACCGCCCAGGTACACACTCACCCCTGTCCTCACCGCCCAGGTACACACTCACCCCTGTCCTCACCGCCCAGGTACACACTCACCCCTGTCCTCACCGCCCAGGTACACACACTCACCCCTGTTCTCACCGCCCGGGTACACACACTCACCCCTGTTCTCACCGCCCGGGTACACACACTCACCCCTGTCCTCACCGCCCAGGTACACACACTCACCCCTGTCCTCACCGCCCAGGTACACACTCACCCCTGTCCTTACCGCCCAGGTACACACTCACCCCTGTCCTCACCGCCCAGGTACACACACTCACCCCTGTCCTCACCGCCCAGGTACACACACTCACCCCTGTCCTCACCGCCCAGGTACACACACTCACCCCTGTCCTCACCGCCCAGGTACACACTCACCCCTGTCCTCACCGCCCAGGTACACACTCACCCCTGTCCTCACCGCCCAGGTACACACACTCACCCCTGTCCTCACCGCCCAGGTACACACACTCACCCCTGTCCTCACCGCCCAGGTACACACTCACCCCTGTCCTCACCGCCCAGGTACACACTCACCCCTGTCCTCACCGCCCAGGTACACACACTCACCCCTGTTCTCACCGCCCAGGTACACACACTCACCCCTGTCCTCACCGCCCAGGTACACACACTCACCCCTGTCCTCACCGCCCAGGTACACACACTCACCCCTGTCCTCACCGCCCAGGTACACACACTCACCCCTGTCCTCACCGCCCAGGTACACACACTCACCCCTGTCCTCACCGCCCAGGTACACACACTCACCCCTGTCCTCACCGCCCAGGTACACACACTCACCCCTGTCCTCACCGCCCAGGTACACACACTCACCCCTGTCCTCACCGCCCAGGTACACACACTCACCCCTGTCCTCACCGCCCAGGTACACACACTCACCCCTGTCCTCACCGCCCAGGTACACACACTCACCCCTGTCCTCACCGCCCAGGTACACACTCACCCCTGTTCTCACCGCCCAGGTACACACTCACCCCTGTTCTCACCGCCCAGGTACACACTCACCCCTGTCCTCACCGCCCAGGTACACCCCTGTTCTCACCGCCCAGGTACACACTCACCCCTGTCCTCACCGCCCAGGTACGCACTCACCCCTGTTCTCACCGCCCAGGTACACACACTCACCCCTGTCCTCACCGCCCAGGTACACACACTCACCCCTGTCCTCACCGTCCAGGTACACACACTCACCCCTGTTCTCACCGCCCAGGTACACACACTCACCCCTGTTCTCATTGTCCAGGTACACACTCACCCCTGTTCTCACCGCCCAGGTACACACACTCACCCCTGTTCTCATTTCCCAGGTACACACTCACCCCTGTCCTCACCGCCCAGGTACACACTCACCCCTGTTCTCATTGCCCAGGTACACACTCACCCCTGTCCTCACCGCCCAGGTACACACACTCACCCCTGTTCTCACCGCCCAGGTAGACACACTCACCCCTGTCCTCACCGCCCAGGTACACACTCACCCCTGTTCTCACCGCCCGGGTACACACACTCACCCCTGTCCTCACCGCCCAGGTACACACACTCACCCCTGTCCTCACCGCCCAGGTACACACTCACCCCTGTCCTCACCGCCCAGGTACACACTCACCCCTGTCCTCACCGCCCAGGTACACACTCACCCCTGTCCTCACCGCCCAGGTACACACTCACCCCTGTCCTCACCGCCCAGGTACACACACTCACCCCTGTTCTCACCGCCCGGGTACACACACTCACCCCTGTTCTCACCGCCCGGGTACACACACTCACCCCTGTCCTCACCGCCCAGGTACACACACTCACCCCTGTCCTCACCGCCCAGGTACACACTCACCCCTGTCCTTACCGCCCAGGTACACACTCACCCCTGTCCTCACCGCCCAGGTACACACACTCACCCCTGTCCTCACCGCCCAGGTACACACACTCACCCCTGTCCTCACCGCCCAGGTACACACACTCACCCCTGTCCTCACCGCCCAGGTACACACACTCACCCCTGTCCTCACCGCCCAGGTACACACTCACCCCTGTCCTCACCGCCCAGGTACACACACTCACCCCTGTCCTCACCGCCCAGGTACACACACTCACCCCTGTCCTCACCGCCCAGGTACACACTCACCCCTGTCCTCACCGCCCAGGTACACACTCACCCCTGTCCTCACCGCCCAGGTACACACACTCACCCCTGTTCTCACCGCCCAGGTACACACACTCACCCCTGTCCTCACCGCCCAGGTACACACACTCACCCCTGTCCTCACCGCCCAGGTACACACACTCACCCCTGTCCTCACCGCCCAGGTACACACACTCACCCCTGTCCTCACCGCCCAGGTACACACACTCACCCCTGTCCTCACCGCCCAGGTACACACACTCACCCCTGTCCTCACCGCCCAGGTACACACACTCACCCCTGTCCTCACCGCCCAGGTACACACACTCACCCCTGTCCTCACCGCCCAGGTACACACACTCACCCCTGTCCTCACCGCCCAGGTACACACACTCACCCCTGTCCTCACCGCCCAGGTACACACACTCACCCCTGTCCTCACCGCCCAGGTACACACTCACCCCTGTTCTCACCGCCCAGGTACACACTCACCCCTGTTCTCACCGCCCAGGTACACACTCACCCCTGTCCTCACCGCCCAGGTACACCCCTGTTCTCACCGCCCAGGTACACACTCACCCCTGTCCTCACCGCCCAGGTACGCACTCACCCCTGTTCTCACCGCCCAGGTACACACTCACCCCTGTCCTCACCGCCCAGGTACACACACTCACCCCTGTCCTCACCGCCCAGGTACACACTCACCCCTGTCCTCACCGCCCAGGTACACACTCACCCCTGTTCTCACCGTCCAGGTACACACTCACCCCTGTCCTCACCGCCCAGGTACACACACTCACCCCTGTTCTCACCGCCCAGGTACACACACTCACCCCTGTCCTCACCGCCCAGGTACACACACTCACCCCTGTCCTCACCGCCCAGGTACACACTCACCCCTGTCCTCACCGCCCAGGTACACACTCACCCCTGTCCTCACCGCCCAGGTACACCCCTGTTCTCACCGCCCAGGTACACACACTCACCCCTGTTCTCATTGTCCAGGTACACACTCACCCCTGTCCTCACCGCCCAGGTACACCCCTGTCCTCACCGCCCAGGTACACACTCACCCCTGTTCTCACCGCCCAGGTACACACACTCACCCCTGTCCTCACCGCCCAGGTACACACACTCACCCCTGTCCTCACCGCCCAGGTACACACACTCACCCCTGTCCTCACCGTCCAGGTACACACACTCACCCCTGTTCTCACCGCCCAGGTACACACACTCACCCCTGTTCTCATTGTCCAGGTACACACTCACCCCTGTTCTCACCGCCCAGGTACACACACTCACCCCTGTTCTCATTTCCCAGGTACACACTCACCCCTGTCCTCACCGCCCAGGTACACACTCACCCCTGTTCTCATTGCCCAGGTACACACTCACCCCTGTCCTCACCGCCCAGGTACACACACTCACCCCTGTTCTCACTGCCCAGGTAGACACACTCACCCCTGTCCTCACCGCCCAGGTACACACTCACCCCTGTTCTCACCGCCCGGGTACACACACTCACCCCTGTCCTCACCGCCCAGGTACACACACTCACCCCTGTCCTCACCGCCCAGGTACACACTCACCCCTGTCCTCACCGCCCAGGTACACACTCACCCCTGTCCTCACCGCCCAGGTACACACTCACCCCTGTCCTCACCGCCCAGGTACACACTCACCCCTGTCCTCACCGCCCAGGTACACACACTCACCCCTGTCCTCACCGCCCAGGTACACACACTCACCCCTTTCCTCACCGCCCAGGTACACACTCACCCCTGTCCTCACCGCCCAGGTACACACTCACCCCTGTCCTCACCGCCCAGGTACACACACTCACCCCTGTCCTCACCGCCCGGGTACACACACTCACCCCTGTTCTCACCGCCCGGGTACACACACTCACCCCTGTCCTCACCGCCCAGGTACACACACTCACCCCTGTCCTCACCGCCCAGGTACACACTCACCCCTGTCCTTACCGCCCAGGTACACACTCACCCCTGTCCTCACCGCCCAGGTACACACACTCACCCCTGTCCTCACCGCCCAGGTACACACACTCACCCCTGTCCTCACCGCCCAGGTACACACACTCACCCCTGTCCTCACCGCCCAGGTACACACTCACCCCTGTCCTCACCGCCCAGGTACACACACTCACCCCTGTCCTCACCGCCCAGGTACACACTCACCCCTGTCCTCACCGCCCAGGTACACACTCACCCCTGTTCTCACCGTCCAGGTACACACTCACCCCTGTCCTCACCGCCCAGGTACACACACTCACCCCTGTTCTCACCGCCCAGGTACACACACTCACCCCTGTCCTCACCGCCCAGGTACACACACTCACCCCTGTCCTCACCGCCCAGGTACACACTCACCCCTGTCCTCACCGCCCAGGTACACACTCACCCCTGTCCTCACCGCCCAGGTACACCCCTGTTCTCACCGCCCAGGTACACACACTCACCCCTGTTCTCATTGTCCAGGTACACACTCACCCCTGTCCTCACCGCCCAGGTACACCCCTGTCCTCACCGCCCAGGTACACACTCACCCCTGTTCTCACCGCCCAGGTACACACACTCACCCCTGTCCTCACCGCCCAGGTACACACACTCACCCCTGTCCTCACCGCCCAGGTACACACACTCACCCCTGTCCTCACCGTCCAGGTACACACACTCACCCCTGTTCTCACCGCCCAGGTACACACACTCACCCCTGTTCTCATTGTCCAGGTACACACTCACCCCTGTTCTCACCGCCCAGGTACACACACTCACCCCTGTTCTCATTTCCCAGGTACACACTCACCCCTGTCCTCACCGCCCAGGTACACACTCACCCCTGTTCTCATTGCCCAGGTACACACTCACCCCTGTCCTCACCGCCCAGGTACACACACTCACCCCTGTTCTCACTGCCCAGGTAGACACACTCACCCCTGTCCTCACCGCCCAGGTACACACTCACCCCTGTTCTCACCGCCCGGGTACACACACTCACCCCTGTCCTCACCGCCCAGGTACACACACTCACCCCTGTCCTCACCGCCCAGGTACACACTCACCCCTGTCCTCACCGCCCAGGTACACACTCACCCCTGTCCTCACCGCCCAGGTACACACTCACCCCTGTCCTCACCGCCCAGGTACACACTCACCCCTGTCCTCACCGCCCAGGTACACACACTCACCCCTGTCCTCACCGCCCAGGTACACACACTCACCCCTTTCCTCACCGCCCAGGTACACACTCACCCCTGTCCTCACCGCCCAGGTACACACTCACCCCTGTCCTCACCGCCCAGGTACACACACTCACCCCTGTCCTCACCGCCCGGGTACACACACTCACCCCTGTTCTCACCGCCCGGGTACACACACTCACCCCTGTCCTCACCGCCCAGGTACACACACTCACCCCTGTCCTCACCGCCCAGGTACACACTCACCCCTGTCCTTACCGCCCAGGTACACACTCACCCCTGTCCTCACCGCCCAGGTACACACACTCACCCCTGTCCTCACCGCCCAGGTACACACACTCACCCCTGTCCTCACCGCCCAGGTACACACACTCACCCCTGTCCTCACCGCCCAGGTACACACTCACCCCTGTCCTCACCGCCCAGGTACACACTCATCCCTGTCCTCACCGCCCAGGTACACACACTCACCCCTGTCCTCACCGCCCAGGTACACACACTCACCCCTGTCCTCACCGCCCAGGTACACACTCACCCCTGTCCTCACCGCCCAGGTACACACTCACCCCTGTCCTCACCGCCCAGGTACACACACTCACCCCTGTTCTCACCGCCCAGGTACACACACTCACCCCTGTCCTCACCGCCCAGGTACACACACTCACCCCTGTCCTCACCGCCCAGGTACACACACTCACCCCTGTCCTCACCGCCCAGGTACACACACTCACCCCTGTCCTCACCGCCCAGGTACACACACTCACCCCTGTCATCACCGCCCAGGTACACACACTCACCCCTGTCCTCACCGCCCAGGTACACACACTCACCCCTGTCCTCACCGCCCAGGTACACACACTCACCCCTGTCCTCACCGCCCAGGTACACACACTCACCCCTGTCCTCACCGCCCAGGTACACACACTCACCCCTGTCCTCACCGCCCAGGTACACACACTCACCCCTGTCCTCACCGCCCAGGTACACACTCACCCCTGTTCTCACCGCCCAGGTACACACTCACCCCTGTTCTCACCGCCCAGGTACACACTCACCCCTGTCCTCACCGCCCAGGTACACCCCTGTTCTCACCGCCCAGGTACACACTCACCCCTGTCCTCACCGCCCAGGTACACACTCACCCCTGTTCTCACCGCCCAGGTACACACTCACCCCTGTCCTCACCGCCCAGGTACACACACTCACCCCTGTCCTCACCGCCCAGGTACACACTCACCCCTGTCCTCATTGTCCAGGTACACACTCACCCCTGTCCTCACCGCCCAGGTACACCCCTGTCCTCACCGCCCAGGTACACACATTTACCCCTGTTCTCACCGCCCAGGTACACACACTCACCCCTGTCCTCACCGCCCAGGTACACACACTCACCCCTGTCCTCACCGTCCAGGTACACACTCACCCCTGTTCTCACCGCCCAGGTACACACACTCACCCCTGTTCTCATTGTCCAGGTACACACTCACCCCTGTTCTCACCGCCCAGGTACACACACTCACCCCTGTTCTCATTTCCCAGGTACACACTCACCCCTGTCCTCACCGCCCAGGTACACACTCACCCCTGTTCTCATTGCCCAGGTACACACTCACCCCTGTCCTCACCGCCCAGGTACACACACTCACCCCTGTTCTCACCGCCCAGGTAGACACACTCACCCCTGTCCTCACCGCCCAGGTACACACTCACCCCTGTTCTCACCGCCCAGGTACACACACTCACCCCTGTCCTCACCGCCCAGGTACACACTCACCCCTGTCCTCACCGCCCAGGTACACACTCACCCCTGTTCTCACCGCCCAGGTACACACACTCACCCCTGTTCTCATTGTCCAGGTACACACTCACCCCTGTCCTCACCGCCCAGGTACACACACTCACCCCTGTTCTCACCGCCCAGGTACACACACTCACCCCTGTCCTCACCGCCCAGGTACACACACTCACCCCTGTCCTCACCGCCCAGGTACACACACTCACCCCTGTCCTCACCGCCCAGGTACACACACTCACCCCTGTTCTCACCGCCCAGGTACACACTCACCCCTGTCCTCACCGCCCAGGTACACCCCTGTTCTCACCGCCCAGGTACACACACTCACCCCTGTTCTCATTGTCCAGGTACACACTCACCCCTGTCCTCACCGCCCAGGTACACACACTCACCCCTGTCCTCACCGCCCAGGTACACACACTCACCCCTGTCCTCACCGCCCAGGTACACACACTCACCCCTGTCCTCACCGCCCAGGTACACACACTCACCCCTGTCCTCACCGCCCAGGTACACACTCACCCCTGTCCTCACCGCCCAGGTACACACACTCACCCCTGTCCTCACCGCCCAGGTACACACACTCACCCCTGTTCTCACCGCCCAGGTACACACACTCACCCCTGTCCTCACCGCCCAGGTACACACACTCACCCCTGTTCTCACCGCCCAGGTACACACACTCACCCCTGTCCTCACCGCCCAGGTACACACACTCACCCCTGTCCTCACCGCCCAGGTACACACACTCACCCCTGTCCTCACCGCCCAGGTACACACACTCACCCCTGTCCTCACCGCCCAGGTACACACACTCACCCCTGTCCTCACCGCCCAGGTACACACACTCACCCCTGTTCTCACCGCCCAGGTACACACACTCACCCCTGTCCTCACCGCCCAGGTACACACACTCACCCCTGTTCTCACCGCCCAGGTACACACACTCACCCCTGTCCTCACCGCCCAGGTACACACACTCACCCCTGTCCTCACCGCCCAGGTACACACACTCACCCCTGTCCTCACCGCCCAGGTACACACTCACCCCTGTCCTCACCGCCCAGGTACACACACTCACCCCTGTTCTCACCGCCCAGGTACACACTCACCCCTGTCCTCACCGCCCAGGTACACACACTCACCCCTGTTCTCACCGCCCAGGTACACACTCACCCCTGTTCTCACCGCCCAGGTACACACTCACCCCTGTTCTCACCGCCCAGGTACACACTTCCATTACATCCTCCATTCTCTACCCATTACCCTGGCATTACAACCTCCATTCTCTACCCTGGCATTACATCCTCCCAACTCTACCCTGGCATTACATCCTCCATTCTCTACCCTGGCATTACATCCTCCATTCTCTACCCTGGCATTACATCCTCCATTCTCTACCCATTACCCTGGCATTACATCCTCCATTCTCTACCCTGGCATTACATCCTCCATTCTCTACCCTGGCATTACATCCTCCATTCTCTACCCTGGCATTACAACCTCCATTCTCTACCCTGGCATTACAACCTCCATTCTCTACCCTGGCATTACATCCTCCATTCTCTACCCTGGCATTACATCCTCCATTCTCTACCCTGGCATTACATCCTCCATTCTCTACCCTGGCATTACAACCTCCATTCTCTACCCTGGCATTACATCCTCCATTCTCTACCCTGGCATTACATCCTCCATTCTCTACCCTGGCATTACATCCTCCATTCTCTACCCTGGCATTACAACCTCCATTCTCTACCCTGGCATTACATCCTCCATTCTCTACCCTGGCATTACAACCTCCATTCTCTACCCATTACCCTGGCATTACATCCTCCATTCTCTACCCTGGCATTACATCCTCCATTCTCTACCCATTACCCTGGCATTACATCCTCCATTCTCTACCCTGGCATTACATCCTCCATTCTCTACCCTGGCATTACATCCTCCATTCTCTACCCATTACCCTGGCATTACAACCTCCATTCTCTACCCTGGCATTACAACCTCCATTCTCTACCCTGGCATTACAACCTCCATTCTCTACCCATTACCCTGGCATTACATCCTCCATTCTCTACCCTGGCATTACATCCTCCATTCTCTACCCATTACCCTGGCATTACATCCTCCATTCTCTACCCTGGCATTACATCCTCCATTCTCTACCCTGGCATTACATCCTCCATTCTCTACCCATTACCCTGGCATTACAACCTCCATTCTCTACCCTGGCATTACATCCTCCATTCTCTACCCTGGCATTACATCCTCCATTCTCTACCCTGGCATTACATCCTCCATTCTCTACCCATTACCCTGGCATTACAACCTCCATTCTCTACCCTGGCATTACATCCTCCATTCTCTACCCTGGCATTACATCCTCCATTCTCTACCCTGGCATTACATCCTCCATTCTCTACCCATTACCCTGGCATTACATCCTCCATTCTCTACTCTGGCATTACATCCTCCATTCTCTACCCTGGCATTACATCCTCCATTCTCTACCCTGGCATTACATCCTCCATTCTCTACCCATTACCCTGGCATTACATCCTCCATTCACTACCCATTACCCTGGCATTACATCCTCCATTCTCTACCCTGGCATTACATCCTCCATTCTCTACCCTGGCATTACAACCTCCATTCTCTACTCTGGCATTACATCCTCCATTCTCTACCCTGGCATTACATCCTCCATTCACTACCCTGGCATTACATCCTCCATTCTCTACCCTGGCATTACATCCTCCATTCTCTACCCTGGCATTACATCCTCCATTCACTACCCATTACCCTGGCATTACATCCTCCATTCTCTACCCTGGCATTACATCCTCCATTCTCTACCCATTACCCTGGCATTACATCCTCCATTCTCTACCCATTACCCTGGCATTACAACCTCCATTCTCTACCCTGGCATTACATCCTCCATTCTCTACCCATTACCCTGGCATTACAACCTCCATTCTCTAACCTGGCATTACATCCTCCATTCTATACCCATTACCCTGGCATTACAACCTCCATTCTCTACCCTGGCATTACAACCTCCATTCTCTACCCATTACCCTGGCATTACATCCTCCATTCTCTACCCATTACCCTGGCATTACATCCTCCATTCTCTACCCTGGCATTACATCCTCCATTCTCTACCCTGGCATTACATCCTCCATTCTCTACCCTGGCATTACATCCTCCATTCTCTACCCTGGCATTACATCCTCCATTCTCTACCCTGGCATTACATCCTCCGTTCACTACCCATTACCCTGGCATTACATCCTCCATTCTCTACCCTGGCATTACATCCTCCATTCTCTACCCTGGCATTACATCCTCCATTCTCTACCCTGGCATTACATCCTCCATTCTCTACCCATTACCCTGGCATTACATCCTCCATTCTCTACCCATTACCCTGGCATTACAACCTCCATTCTCTACCCTGGCATTACATCCTCCATTCTCTACCCATTACCCTGGCATTACAACCTCCATTCTCTACCCTGGCATTACAACCTCCATTCTCTACCCATTACCCTGGCATTGCATCCTCCATTCTCTACCCATTACCCTGTAATTACATCCTCCATTCTCTACTCTGGCATTACATCCTCCATTCTCTACCCATTACCCTGGCATTACATCCTCCATTCTCTACCCTGGCATTGCATCCTCCATTCTCTACCCTGGCATTACAACCTCCATTCTCTACCCTGGCATTGCATCCTCCATTCTCTACCCTGGCATTACATCCTCCATTCTCTACCCTGGCATTACAACCTCCATTCTCTACCCTGGCATTACATCCTCCATTCTCTACCCATTACCCTGGCATTACATCCTCCATTCTCTACCCTGGCATTACATCCTCCATTCTCTACCCTGGCATTACAACCTCCATTCTCTACCCTGGCATTACAACCTCCATTCTCTACCCTGGCATTACATCCTCCATTCTCTACCCTGGCATTACATCCTCCATTCTCTACCCTGGCATTACATCCTCCATTCTCTACCCTGGCATTACAACCTCCATTCTCTACCCTGGCATTACATCCTCCATTCTCTACCCATTACCCTGGCATTACATCCTCCATTCTCTACCCTGGCATTACATCCTCCATTCTCTACCCATTACCCTGGCATTACATCCTCCATTCTCTACCCTGGCATTACATCCTCCATTCTCTACCCATTACCCTGGCATTACATCCTCCATTCTCTACCCATTACCCTGGCATTACAACCTCCATTCTCTACCCTGGCATTACATCCTCCATTCTCTACCCATTACCCTGGCATTACTTCCTCCATTCTCTACCCATTACCCTGGCATTACATCCTCCATTCTCTACCCTGGCATTACATCCTCCATTCTCTACCCTGGCATTACATCCTCCATTCTCTACCCTGGCATTACAACCTCCATTCTCCACCCTGGCATTACATGCTCCATTCTCTACCCTGGCATTACATCCTCCATTCTCTACCCTGGCATTACAACCTCCATTCTCTACCCTGGCATTACATCCTCCATTCTCTACCCATTACCCTGGCATTACAACCTCCATTCTCTACCCTGGCATTACAACCTCCATTCTCTACCCTGGCATTACATCCTCCATTCTCTACCCTGGCATTACAACCTCCATTCTCTACCCTGGCATTACAACCTCCATTCTCTACCCTGGCATTACAACCTCCATTCTCTACCCATTACCCTGGCATTACATCCTCCATTCTCTACCCTGGCATTACAACCTCCATTCTCTACCCATTACCCTGGCATTACAACCTCCATTCTCTACCCTGGCATTACATCCTCCATTCTCTACCCATTACCCTGGCATTACATCCTCCATTCTCTACCCTGGCAT
Organism: Salvelinus fontinalis; assembly: GCF_029448725.1. Taxonomy (NCBI): domain Eukaryota; kingdom Metazoa; phylum Chordata; class Actinopteri; order Salmoniformes; family Salmonidae; genus Salvelinus; species Salvelinus fontinalis. The sequence goes on along the minus strand of NC_074672.1, from coordinate 49,502,460 downwards.
TACATCCTCCATTCTCTACCCATTACCCTGGCATTACATCCTCCATTCTCTACCCTGGCATTACATCCTCCATTCTCTACCCTGGCATTACATCCTCCATTCTCTACCCTGGCATTACATCCTCCATTCTCTACCCTGGCATTACATCCTCCATTCTCTACCCTGGCATTACATCCTCCATTCTCTACCCATTACCCTGGCATTACATCCTCCATTCTCTACCCATTACCCTGGCATTACATCCTCCATTCTCTACCCTGGCATTACATCCTCCATTCTCTACCCTGGCATTACATCCTACATTCTCTACCCATTACCCTGGCATTGCATCCTCCATTCTCTAGCCATTACCCTGGCATTGCATCCTCCATTCTCTACCCTGGCATTGCATCCTCCATTCTCTACCCTGGCATTACATCCTCCATTCTTTACCCTGGCATTACATCCTCCATTCTCTACCCTGGCATTTCATCCTCCATTCTCTACCCTGGCATTACATCCTCCATTCTCTACCCTGGCATTACATCCTCCATTCTCTACCCTGGCATTTCATCCTCCATTCTCTACCCTGGCATTACATCCTCCATTCTCTACCCTGGCATTACATCCTCCATTCTCTACCCTGGCATTACATCCTCCATTCTCTACCCATTACCCTGGCATTACATCCTCCATTCTCTACCCTGGCATTACATCCTCCATTCTCTAGCCATTACCCTGTCATTACATCCTCCATTCTCTACCCTGGCATTACATCCTCCATTCTCTACCCATTACCCTGGCATTACATCCTCCATTCTCTACACATTACCCTGGCATTACATCCTCCATTCTCTACCCTGGCATTACATCCTCCATTCTCTACCCATTACCCTGGCATTACATCCTCCATTCTCTACCCATTACCCTGGCATTACATCCTCCATTCTCTACCCTGGCATTACATCCTCCATTCTCTACCCTGGCATTACATTCTCCATTCTCTACCCATTACCCTGGCATTACATCCTCCATTCTCTACCCTGGCATTACATCCTCCATTCTCTACCCTGGCATTACATCCTCCATTCTCTACCCATTACCCTGGCATTACATCCTCCATTCTCTACCCATTACCCTGGCATTACATCCTCCATTCTCTACCCTGGCATTACATCCTCCATTCTCTACCCTGGCATTACAACCTCCGTTCTCTACCCTGGCATTACAACCTCCGTTCTCTACCCATTACCCTGGCATTACAACCTCCATTCTCTACCCTGGCATTACATCCTCCATTCTCTACCCATTACCCTGGCATTACAACCTCCATTCTTTACCCTGGCATTACATCCTCCATTCTCTACCCTGGCATTACATCCTCCATTCTCTACCCATTACCCTGGCATTACATCCTCCATTCTCTACCCTGGCATTACATCCTCCATTCTCTACCCTGGCATTACATCCTCCATTCTCTACCCATTACCCTGGCATTACATCCTCCATTCTCTACCCTGGCATTACATCCTCCATTCTCTACCCTGGCATTACATCCTCCATTCTCTACCCTGGCATTACTACCTCCATTCTCTACCCTGGCATTACATCCTCCATTCTCTACCCATTACCCTGGCATTACATCCTCCATTCTCTACCCATTACCCTGGCATTACAACCTCCATTCTCTACCCTGGCATTACAACCTCCATTCTCTACCCTGGCATTACATCCTCCATTCTCTACCCTGGCATTACAACCTCCATTCTCTACCCTGGCATTACAACCTCCATTCTCTACCCTGGCATTACAACCTCCATTCTCTACCCATTACCCTGGCATTACATCCTCCATTCTCTACCCTGGCATTACAACCTCCATTCTCTACCCATTACCCTGGCATTACAACCTCCATTCTCTACCCTGGCATTACATCCTCCATTCTCTACCCATTACCCTGGCATTACATCCTCCATTCTCTACCCTGGCATTACATCCTCCATTCTCTACCCTGGCATTACATCCTCCATTCTCTACCCTGGCATTACATCCTCCATTCTCTACCCTGGCATTACATCCTCCATTCTCTACCCTGGCATTACATCCTCCATTCTCTACCCTGGCATTACATCCTCCATTCTCTACCCTGGCATTACATCCTCCATTCACTACCCATTACCCTGGCATTACATCCTCCATTCTCTACCCATTACCCTGGCATTACATCCTCCATTCTCTACCCATTACCCTGGCATTACAACCTCCATTCTCTACCCTGGCATTACATCCTCCATTCTCTACCCATTACCCTGGCATTACAACCTCCATTCTCTACCCTGGCATTACAACCTCCATTCTCTACCCATTACCCTGGCATTACATCCTCCATTCTCTACCCATTACCCTGGCATTACATCCTCCATTCTCTACCCTGGCATTACATCCTCCATTCTCTACCCTGGCATTACATCCTACATTCTCTACCCATTACCCTGGCATTGCATCCTCCATTCTCTAGCCATTACCCTGGCATTGCATCCTCCATTCTCTACCCTGGCATTGCATCCTCCATTCTCTACCCTGGCATTACATCCTCCATTCTTTACCCTGGCATTACATCCTCCATTCTCTACCCTGGCATTTCATCCTCCATTCTCTACCCTGGCATTACATCCTCCATTCTCTACCCTGGCATTACATCCTCCATTCTCTACCCTGGCATTACATCCTCCATTCTCTACCCATTACCCTGGCATTACATCCTCCATTCTCTACCCTGGCATTACATCCTCCATTCTCTAGCCATTACCCTGGCATTACATCCTCCATTCTCTACCCTGGCATTACATCCTCCATTCTCTACACATTACCCTGGCATTACATCCTCCATTCTCTACCCTGGCATTACATCCTCCATTCTCTACCCATTACCCTGGCATTACATCCTCCATTCTCTACCCATTACCCTGGCATTACATCCTCCATTCTCTACCCTGGCATTACATCCTCCATTCTCTACCCTGGCATTACATTCTCCATTCTCTACCCATTACCCTGGCATTACATCCTCCATTCTCTACCCTGGCATTACATCCTCCATTCTCTACCCTGGCATTACATCCTCCATTCTCTACCCATTACCCTGGCATTACATCCTCCATTCTCTACCCATTACCCTGGCATTACATCCTCCATTCTCTACCCTGGCATTACATCCTCCATTCTCTACCCTGGCATTACAACCTCCGTTCTCTACCCTGGCATTACAACCTCCGTTCTCTACCCTGGCATTACAACCTCCATTCTCTACCCTGGCATTACATCCTCCATTCTCTACCCTGGCATTACATCCTCCATTCTCTACCCTGGCATTACAACCTCCATTCTCTACCCTGGCATTACATCCTCCATTCTCTACCCATTACCCTGGCATTACATCCTCCATTCTCTACCCTGGCATTACATCCTCCATTCTCTACACATTACCCTGGCATTACATCCTCCATTCTCTACCCTGGCATTACATCCTCCATTCTCTACCCATTACCCTGGCATTACATCCTCCATTCTCTACCCATTACCCTGGCATTACATCCTCCATTCTCAACCCTGGCATTACATCCTCCATTCTCTACCCTGGCATTACATCCTCCATTCTCTACCCTGGCATTACATTCTCCATTCTCTACCCATTACCCTGGCATTACATCCTCCATTCTCTACCCATTACCCTGGCATTACATCCTCCATTCTCTACCCATTACCCTGGCATTACATCCTCCATTCTCTACCCTGGCATTACATCCTCCATTCTCTACCCTGGCATTACATCCTCCATTCTCTACCCTGGCATTACATCCTCCATTCTCTACCCTGGCATTACAACCTCCATTCTCTACCCTGGCAGTACATCCTCCATTCTCTACCCTGGCATTACATCCTCCATTCTCTACCCTGGCATTACAACCTCCATTCTCTACCCTGGCATTACATCCTCCATTCTCTACCCTGGCATTACATCCTCCATTCTCTACCCATTACCCTGGCATTACATCCTCCATTCTCTACCCTGGCATTACAACCTCCATTCTCTACCCATTACCCTGGCATTACATCCTCCATTCTCTACCCTGGCATTACAACCTCCATTCTCTACCCTGGCATTACATCCTCCATTCTCTACCCTGGCATTACAACCTCCATTCTCTACCCTGGCATTACATCCTCCATTCTCTACCCTGGCATTACATCCTCCATTCTCTACCCTGGCATTACAACCTCCATTCTCTACCCTGGCATTACATCCTCCATTCTCTACCCTGGCATTACATCCTCCATTCTCTACCCTGGCATTACATCCTCCATTCTCTACCCTGGCATTACAACCTCCATTCTCTACCCTGGCATTACAACCTCCATTCTCTACCCTGGCATTACATACTCCATTCTCTACCCTGGCATTACATCCTCCATTCTCTACCCATTACCCTGGCATTACATCCTCCATTCTCTATCCTCCATTCTCTACCCATTACCCTGGCATTACATCCTCCATTCTCTACCCTGGCATTACAACCTCCATTCTCTACCCATTACCCTGGCATTACATCCTCCATTCTCTACCCATTACCCTGGCATTACATCCTCCATTCTCTACCCTGGCATTACATCCTCTATTCTCTACCCATTACCCTGGCATTACATCCTCCATTCTCTACCCTGGCATTACATCCTCCATTCTCTACCCATTACCCTGGCATTACATCCTCCATTCTCTACCCATTACCCTGGCATTACATCCTCCATTCTCTACCCTGGCATTACAACCTCCATTCACTACCCATTACCCTGGCATTACATCCTCCATTCTCTACCCATTACCCTGGCATTACATCCTCCATTCTCTACCCTGGCATTACAACCTCCATTCACTACCCATTACCCTGGCATTACATCCTCCATTCTCTACCCATTACCCTGGCATTACATCCTCCATTCTCTACCCTGGCATTACAACCTCCATTCTCTACCCTGGCATTACATCCTCCATTCTCTACCCATTACCCTGGCATTACATCCTCCATTCTCTACCCTGGCATTACATCCTCCATTCTCTACCCATTACCCTGGCATTACATCCTCCATTCTCTACCCATTACCCTGGCATTACATCCTCCATTCTCTACCCTGGCATTACATCCTCCATTCTCTACCCTGGCATTACAACCTCCATTCACTACCCTGGCATTACAACCTCCATTCTCTACCCTGGCATTACAACCTCCATTCTCTACCCTGGCATTACAACCTCCATTCACTACCCTGGCATTACAACCTCCATTCTCTACCCTGGCATTACAACCTCCATTCACTACCCTGGCATTACATCCTCCATTCTCTACCCTGGCATTACATCCTCCATTCTCTACCCTGGCATTACATCCTCCATTCTCTACCCATTACCCTGGCATTACATCCTCCATTCTCTACCCTGGCATTACATCCTCCATTCTCTACCCTGGCATTACATCCTCCATTCTCTACCCTGGCATTACAACCTCCATTCTCTACCCTGGCATTACAACCTCCATTCTCTACCCTGGCATTACATCCTCCATTCTCTACCCTGGCATTACATCCTCCATTCTCTACCCTGGCATTACATCCTCCATTCTCTACCCTGGCATTACAACCTCCATTCTCTACCCTGGCATTACAACCTCCATTCTCTACCCTGGCATTACAACCTCCATTCTCTACCCTGGCATTACATCCTCCATTCTCTACCCTGGCATTACAACCTCCATTCTCTACCCATTACCCTGGCATTACATCCTCCATTCTCTACCCTGGCATTACATCCTCCATTCTCTACCCATTACCCTGGCATTACATCCTCCATTCTCTACCCTGGCATTACATCCTCCATTCTCTACCCTGGCATTACATCCTCCATTCTTTACCCATTACCCTGGCATTACAACCTCCATTCTCTACCCTGGCATTACATCCTCCATTCTCTACCCTGGCATTACATCCTCCATTCTCTACCCTGGCATTACATCCTCCATTCTCTACCCATTACCCTGGCATTACAACCTCCATTCTCTACCCTGGCATTACATCCTCCATTCTCTACCCTGGCATTGCATCCTCCATTCTCTACCCTGGCATTACATCCTCCATTCTTTACCCTGGCATTACATCCTCCATTCTCTACCCTGGCATTTCATCCTCCATTCTCTACCCTGGCATTACATCCTCCATTCTCTACCCTGGCATTACATCCTCCATTCTCTACCCTGGCATTACATCCTCCATTCTCTACCCATTACCCTGGCATTACATCCTCCATTCTCTACCCTGGCATTACATCCTCCATTCTCTAGCCATTACCCTGGCATTACATCCTCCATTCTCTACCCTGGCATTACATCCTCCATTCTCTACACATTACCCTGGCATTACATCCTCCATTCTCTACCCTGGCATTACATCCTCCATTCTCTACCCATTACCCTGGCATTACATCCTCCATTCTCTACCCATTACCCTGGCATTACATCCTCCATTCTCTACCCTGGCATTACATCCTCCATTCTCTACCCTGGCATTACATTCTCCATTCTCTACCCATTACCCTGGCATTACATCCTCCATTCTCTACCCTGGCATTACATCCTCCATTCTCTACCCTGGCATTACATCCTCCATTCTCTACCCATTACCCTGGCATTACATCCTCCATTCTCTACCCATTACCCTGGCATTACATCCTCCATTCTCTACCCTTGCATTACATCCTCCATTCTCTACCCTGGCATTACAACCTCCGTTCTCTACCCTGGCATTACAACCTCCGTTCTCTACCCTGGCATTACAACCTCCATTCTCTACCCTGGCATTACATCCTCCATTCTCTACCCTGGCATTACATCCTCCATTCTCTACCCTGGCATTACAACCTCCATTCTCTACCCATTACCCTGGCATTACATCCTCCATTCTCTACCCTGGCATTACATCCTCCATTCTCTACACATTACCCTGGCATTACATCCTCCATTCTCTACCCTGGCATTACATCCTCCATTCTCTACCCATTACCCTGGCATTACATCCTCCATTCTCTACCCATTACCCTGGCATTACATCCTCCATTCTCTACCCTGGCATTACATCCTCCATTCTCTACCCTGGCATTACATCCTCCATTCTCTACCCTGGCATTACATTCTCCATTCTCTACCCATTACCCTGGCATTACATCCTCCATTCTCTACCCATTACCCTGGCATTACATCCTCCATTCTCTACCCATTACCCTGGCATTACATCCTCCATTCTCTACCCTGGCATTACATCCTCCATTCTCTACCCTGGCATTACATCCTCCATTCTCTACCCTGGCATTACATCCTCCATTCTCTACCCTGGCATTACAACCTCCATTCTCTACCCTGGCATTACATCCTCCATTCTCTACCCTGGCATTACATCCTCCATTCTCTACCCTGGCATTACAACCTCCATTCTCTACCCTGGCATTACATCCTCCATTCTCTACCCTGGCATTACATCCTCCATTCTCTACCCATTACCCTGGCATTACATCCTCCATTCTCTACCCTGGCATTACAACCTCCATTCTCTACCCTGGCATTACATCCTCCATTCTCTACCCATTACCCTGGCATTACAACCTCCATTCTTTACCCTGGCATTACATCCTCCATTCTCTACCCTGGCATTACATCCTCCATTCTCTACCCATTACCCTGGCATTACATCCTCCATTCTCTACCCTGGCATTACATCCTCCATTCTCTACCCTGGCATTACATTCTCCATTCTCTACCCATTACCCTGGCATTACATCCTCCATTCTCTACCCATTACCCTGGCATTACATCCTCCATTCTCTACCCATTACCCTGGCATTACATCCTCCATTCTCTACCCTGGCATTACATCCTCCATTCTCTACCCTGGCATTACATCCTCCATTCTCTACCCTGGCATTACATCCTCCATTCTCTACCCTGGCATTACAACCTCCATTCTCTACCCTGGCATTACATCCTCCATTCTCTACCCTGGCATTACATCCTCCATTCTCTACCCTGGCATTACAACCTCCATTCTCTACCCTGGCATTACATCCTCCATTCTCTACCCTGGCATTACATCCTCCATTCTCTACCCATTACCCTGGCATTACATCCTCCATTCTCTACCCTGGCATTACAACCTCCATTCTCTACCCTGGCATTACATCCTCCATTCTCTACCCTGGCATTACAACCTCCATTCTCTACCCATTACCCTGGCATTACATCCTCCATTCTCTACCCATTACCCTGGCATTACATCCTCCATTCTCTACCCTGGCATTACATCCTCTATTCTCTACCCATTACCCTGGCATTACATCCTCCATTCTCTACCCTGGCATTACATCCTCCATTCTCTACCCATTACCCTGGCATTACATCCTCCATTCTCTACCCATTACCCTGGCATTACATCCTCCATTCTCTACCCTGGCATTACAACCTCCATTCACTACCCATTACCCTGGCATTACATCCTCCATTCTCTACCCATTACCCTGGCATTACATCCTCCATTCTCTACCCTGGCATTACATCCTCCATTCTCTACCCTGGCATTACATCCTCCATTCTCTACCCATTACCCTGGCATTACAACCTCCATTCTCTACCCTGGCATTACATCCTCCATTCTCTACCCATTACCCTGGCATTACATCCTCCATTCTCTACCCTGGAATTACAACCTCCATTCTCTACCCATTACCCTGGCATTACATCCTCCATTCTCTACCCTGGCATTACATCCTCCATTCTCTACCCTGGCATTACAACCTCCATTCACTACCCTGGCATTACAACCTCCATTCTCTACCCTGGCATTACAACCTCCATTCTCTACCCTGGCATTACAACCTCCATTCACTACCCTGGCATTACAACCTCCATTCTCTACCCTGGCATTACAACCTCCATTCACTACCCTGGCATTACATCCTCCATTCTCTACCCTGGCATTACAACCTCCATTCTCTACCCTGGCATTACATCCTCCATTCTCTACCCTGGCATTACATCCTCCATTCTCTACCCTGGCATTACATCCTCCATTCTCTACCCATTACCCTGGCATTACATCCTCCATTCTCTACCCTGGCATTACATCCTCCATTCTCTACCCTGGCATTACATCCTCCATTCTCTACCCTGGCATTACATCCTCCATTCTCTACCCTGGCATTACATCCTCCATTCTCTACCCTGGCATTACATCCTCCATTCTCTACCCTGGCATTACATCCTCCATTCTCTACCCTGGCATTACATCCTCCATTCTCTACCCATTACCCTGGCATTACATCCTCCATTCTCTACCCTGGCATTACATCCTCCATTCTCTACCCTGGCATTACATCCTCCATTCTCTACCCTGGCATTACAACCTCCATTCTCTACCCTGGCATTACAACCTCCATTCTCTACCCTGGCATTACATCCTCCATTCTCTACCCTGGCATTACATCCTCCATTCTCTACCCTGGCATTACATCCTCCATTCTCTACCCTGGCATTACAACCTCCATTCTCTACCCTGGCATTACAACCTCCATTCTCTACCCTGGCATTACAACCTCCATTCTCTACCCTGGCATTACATCCTCCATTCTCTACCCTGGCATTACAACCTCCATTCTCTACCCATTACCCTGGCATTACATCCTCCATTCTCTACCCTGGCATTACATCCTCCATTCTCTACCCATTACCCTGGCATTACATCCTCCATTCTCTACCCTGGCATTACATCCTCCATTCTCTACCCTGGCATTACATCCTCCATTCTCTACCCATTACCCTGGCATTACAACCTCCATTCTCTACCCTGGCATTACATCCTCCATTCTCTACCCTGGCATTACATCCTCCATTCTCTACCCTGGCATTACATCCTCCATTCTCTACCCATTACCCTGGCATTACATCCTCCATTCTCTACTCTGGCATTACATCCTCCATTCTCTACCCTGGCATTACATCCTCCATTCTCTACCCTGGCATTACATCCTCCATTCTCTACCCATTACCCTGGCATTACATCCTCCATTCACTACCCATTACCCTGGCATTACATCCTCCATTCTCTACCCTGGCATTACATCCTCCATTCTCTACCCTGGCATTACATCCTCCATTCTCTACCCTGGCATTACATCCTCCATTCTCTACCCTGGCATTACATCCTCCATTCACTACCCATTACCCTGGCATTACATCCTCCATTCTCTACCCTGGCATTACATCCTCCATTCTCTACCCATTACCCTGGCATTACATCCTCCATTCTCTACCCATTACCCTGGCATTACAACCTCCATTCTCTAACCTGGCATTACATCCTCCATTCTATACCCATTACCCTGGCATTACAACCTCCATTCTCTACCCTGGCATTACAACCTCCATTCTCTACCCATTACCCTGGCATTACATCCTCCATTCTCTACCCATTACCCTGGCATTACATCCTCCATTCTCTACCCTGGCATTACATCCTCCATTCTCTACCCTGGCATTACATCCTCCATTCTCTACCCTGGCATTACATCCTCCATTCTCTACCCTGGCATTACATCCTCCATTCTCTACCCTGGCATTACATCCTCCGTTCACTACCCATTACCCTGGCATTACATCCTCCATTCTCTACCCTGGCATTACATCCTCCATTCTCTACCCTGGCATTACATCCTCCATTCTCTACCCTGGCATTACATCCTCCATTCTCTACCCATTACCCTGGCATTACATCCTCCATTCTCTACCCATTACCCTGGCATTACAACCTCCATTCTCTACCCTGGCATTACATCCTCCATTCTCTACCCATTACCCTGGCATTACAACCTCCATTCTCTACCCTGGCATTACAACCTCCATTCTCTACCCATTACCCTGGCATTGCATCCTCCATTCTCTACCCATTACCCTGGCATTACATCCTCCATTCTCTACTCTGGCATTACATCCTCCATTCTCTACCCATTACCCTGGCATTACATCCTCCATTCTCTACCCTGGCATTGCATCCTCCATTCTCTACCCTGGCATTACAACCTCCATTCTCTACCCTGGCATTGCATCCTCCATTCTCTACCCTGGCATTACATCCTCCATTCTCTACCCTGGCATTACAACCTCCATTCTCTACCCTGGCATTACATCCTCCATTCTCTACCCATTACCCTGGCATTACATCCTCCATTCTCTACCCTGGCATTACATCCTCCATTCTCTACCCTGAGATTACAACCTCCATTCTCTACCCTGGCATTACAACCTCCATTCTCTACCCTGGCATTACATCCTCCATTCTCTACCCTGGCATTACATCCTCCATTCTCTACCCTGGCATTACATCCTCCATTCTCTACCCTGGCATTACAACCTCCATTCTCTACCCTGGCATTACATCCTCCATTCTCTACCCATTACCCTGGCATTACATCCTCCATTCTCTACCCTGGCATTACATCCTCCATTCTCTACCCATTACCCTGGCATTACATCCTCCATTCTCTACCCTGGCATTACATCCTCCATTCTCTACCCATTACCCTGGCATTACATCCTCCATTCTCTACCCTGGCATTACATCCTCCATTCTCTACCCATTACCCTGGCATTACATCCTCCATTCTTTACCCATTACCCTGGCATTACAACCTCCATTCTCTACCCTGGCATTACATCCTCCATTCTCTACCCATTACCCTGGCATTACTTCCTCCATTCTCTACCCATTACCCTGGCATTACATCCTCCATTCTCTACCCTGGCATTACATCCTCCATTCTCTACCCTGGCATTACATCCTCCATTCTCTACCCTGGCATTACAACCTCCATTCTCCACCCTGGCATTACATCCTCCATTCTCTACCCTGGCATTACATCCTCCATTCTCTACCCTGGCATTACAACCTCCATTCTCTACCCTGGCATTACATCCTCCATTCTCTACCCATTACCCTGGCATTACATCCTCCATTCTCTACCCATTACCCTGGCATTACAACCTCCATTCTCTACCCTGGCATTACAACCTCCATTCTCTACCCTGGCATTACATCCTCCATTCTCTACCCTGGCATTACAACCTCCATTCTCTACCCTGGCATTACAACCTCCATTCTCTACCCTGGCATTACAACCTCCATTCTCTACCCATTACCCTGGCATTACATCCTCCATTCTCTACCCTGGCATTACAACCTCCATTCTCTACCCATTACCCTGGCATTACAACCTCCATTCTCTACCCTGGCATTACATCCTCCATTCTCTACCCATTACCCTGGCATTACATCCTCCATTCTCTACCCTGGCATTACATCCTCCATTCTCTACCCTGGCATTACATCCTCCATTCTCTACCCTGGCATTACATCCTCCATTCTCTACCCTGGCATTACATCCTCCATTCTCTACCCTGGCATTACATCCTCCATTCTCTACCCTGGCATTACATCCTCCATTCTCTACCCTGGCATTACATCCTCCATTCACTACCCATTACCCTGGCATTACATCCTCCATTCTCTACCCATTACCCTGGCATTACATCCTCCATTCTCTACCCATTACCCTGGCATTACAACCTCCATTCTCTACCCTGGCATTACATCCTCCATTCTCTACCCATTACCCTGGCATTACAACCTCCATTCTCTACCCTGGCATTACAACCTCCATTCTCTACCCATTACCCTGGCATTACATCCTCCATTCTCTACCCATTACCCTGGCATTACATCCTCCATTCTCTACCCTGGCATTACATCCTCCATTCTCTACCCTGGCATTACATCCTACATTCTCTACCCATTACCCTGGCATTGCATCCTCCATTCTCTAGCCATTACCCTGGCATTGCATCCTCCATTCTCTACCCTGGCATTGCATCCTCCATTCTCTACCCTGGCATTACATCCTCCATTCTTTACCCTGGCATTACATCCTCCATTCTCTACCCTGGCATTTCATCCTCCATTCTCTACCCTGGCATTACATCCTCCATTCTCTACCCTGGCATTACATCCTCCATTCTCTACCCTGGCATTACATCCTCCATTCTCTACCCATTACCCTGGCATTACATCCTCCATTCTCTACCCTGGCATTACATCCTCCATTCTCTAGCCATTACCCTGGCATTACATCCTCCATTCTCTACCCTGGCATTACATCCTCCATTCTCTACACATTACCCTGGCATTACATCCTCCATTCTCTACCCTGGCATTACATCCTCCATTCTCTACCCATTACCCTGGCATTACATCCTCCATTCTCTACCCATTACCCTGGCATTACATCCTCCATTCTCTACCCTGGCATTACATCCTCCATTCTCTACCCTGGCATTACATTCTCCATTCTCTACCCATTACCCTGGCATTACATCCTCCATTCTCTACCCTGGCATTACATCCTCCATTCTCTACCCTGGCATTACATCCTCCATTCTCTACCCATTACCCTGGCATTACATCCTCCATTCTCTACCCATTACCCTGGCATTACATCCTCCATTCTCTACCCTGGCATTACATCCTCCATTCTCTACCCTGGCATTACAACCTCCGTTCTCTACCCTGGCATTACAACCTCCGTTCTCTACCCATTACCCTGGCATTACAACCTCCATTCTCTACCCTGGCATTACATCCTCCATTCTCTACCCATTACCCTGGCATTACAACCTCCATTCTTTACCCTGGCATTACATCCTCCATTCTCTACCCTGGCATTACATCCTCCATTCTCTACCCATTACCCTGGCATTACATCCTCCATTCTCTACCCTGGCATTACATCCTCCATTCTCTACCCTGGCATTACATCCTCCATTCTCTACCCATTACCCTGGCATTACATCCTCCATTCTCTACCCTGGCATTACATCCTCCATTCTCTACCCTGGCATTACATCCTCCATTCTCTACCCATTACCCTGGCATTACAACCTCCATTCTCTACCCTGGCATTACATCCTCCATTCTCTACCCTGGCATTACATCCTCCATTCTCTACCCTGGCATTACATCCTCCATTCTCTACCCATTACCCTGGCATTACATCCTCCATTCTCTACTCTGGCATTACATCCTCCATTCTCTACCCTGGCATTACATCCTCCATTCTCTACCCTGGCATTACATCCTCCATTCTCTACCCATTACCCTGGCATTACATCCTCCATTCACTACCCATTACCCTGGCATTACATCCTCCATTCTCTACCCTGGCATTACATCCTCCATTCTCTACCCTGGCATTACATCCTCCATTCTCTACCCTGGCATTACATCCTCCATTCTCTACCCTGGCATTACATCCTCCATTCACTACCCATTACCCTGGCATTACATCCTCCATTCTCTACCCTGGCATTACATCCTCCATTCTCTACCCATTACCCTGGCATTACATCCTCCATTCTCTACCCATTACCCTGGCATTACAACCTCCATTCTCTACCCTGGCATTACATCCTCCATTCTCTACCCATTACCCTGGCATTACAACCTCCATTCTCTACCCTGGCATTACAACCTCCATTCTCTACCCATTACCCTGGCATTACATCCTCCATTCTCTACCCATTACCCTGGCATTACATCCTCCATTCTCTACCCTGGCATTACATCCTCCATTCTCTACCCTGGCATTACATCCTCCATTCTCTACCCTGGCATTACATCCTCCATTCTCTACCCTGGCATTACATCCTCCATTCTCTACCCTGGCATTACATCCTCCGTTCACTACCCATTACCCTGGCATTACATCCTCCATTCTCTACCCTGGCATTACATCCTCCATTCTCTACCCTGGCATTACATCCTCCATTCTCTACCCTGGCATTACATCCTCCATTCTCTACCCATTACCCTGGCATTACATCCTCCATTCTCTACCCATTACCCTGGCATTACAACCTCCATTCTCTCCCCTGGCATTACATCCTCCATTCTCTACCCATTACCCTGGCATTACAACCTCCATTCTCTACCCTGGCATTACAACCTCCATTCTCTACCCATTACCCTGGCATTGCATCCTCCATTCTCTACCCATTACCCTGGCATTACATCCTCCATTCTCTACTCTGGCATTACATCCTCCATTCTCTACCCATTACCCTGGCATTACATCCTCCATTCTCTACCCTGGCATTGCATCCTCCATTCTCTACCCTGGCATTACAACCTCCATTCTCTACCCTGGCATTGCATCCTCCATTCTCTACCCTGGCATTACATCCTCCATTCTCTACCCTGGCATTACAACCTCCATTCTCTACCCTGGCATTACATCCTCCATTCTCTACCCATTACCCTGGCATTACATCCTCCATTCTCTACCCTGGCATTACATCCTCCATTCTCTACCCTGGCATTACAACCTCCATTCTCTACCCTGGCATTACAACCTCCATTCTCTACCCTGGCATTACATCCTCCATTCTCTACCCTGGCATTACATCCTCCATTCTCTACCCTGGCATTACATCCTCCATTCTCTACCCTGGCATTACAACCTCCATTCTCTACCCTGGCATTACATCCTCCATTCTCTACCCATTACCCTGGCATTACATCCTCCATTCTCTACCCTGGCATTACATCCTCCATTCTCTACCCATTACCCTGGCATTACATCCTCCATTCTCTACCCTGGCATTACATCCTCCATTCTCTACCCATTACCCTGGCATTACATCCTCCATTCTCTACCCATTACCCTGGCATTACAACCTCCATTCTCTACCCTGGCATTACATCCTCCATTCTCTACCCATTACCCTGGCATTACTTCCTCCATTCTCTACCCATTACCCTGGCATTACATCCTCCATTCTCTACCCTGGCATTACATCCTCCATTCTCTACCCTGGCATTACATCCTCCATTCTCTACCCTGGCATTACAACCTCCATTCTCCACCCTGGCATTACAACCTCCATTCTCTACCCTGGCATTACATCCTCCATTCTCTACCCTGGCATTACAACCTCCATTCTCTACCCTGGCATTACATCCTCCATTCTCTACCCATTACCCTGGCATTACATCCTCCATTCTCTACCCATTACCCTGGCATTACAACCTCCATTCTCTACCCTGGCATTACAACCTCCATTCTCTACCCTGGCATTACATCCTCCATTCTCTACCCTGGCATTACAACCTCCATTCTCTACCCTGGCATTACAACCTCCATTCTCTACCCTGGCATTACAACCTCCATTCTCTACCCATTACCCTGGCATTACATCCTCCATTCTCTACCCTGGCATTACAACCTCCATTCTCTACCCATTACCCTGGCATTACAACCTCCATTCTCTACCCTGGCATTACATCCTCCATTCTCTACCCATTACCCTGGCATTACATCCTCCATTCTCTACCCTGGCATTACATCCTCCATTCTCTACCCTGGCATTACATCCTCCATTCTCTACCCTGGCATTACATCCTCCATTCTCTACCCTGGCATTACATCCTCCATTCTCTACCCTGGCATTACATCCTCCATTCTCTACCCTGGCATTACATCCTCCATTCTCTACCCTGGCATTACATCCTCCATTCACTACCCATTACCCTGGCATTACATCCTCCATTCTCTACCCATTACCCTGGCATTACATCCTCCATTCTCTACCCATTACCCTGGCATTACAACCTCCATTCTCTACCCTGGCATTACATCCTCCATTCTCTACCCATTACCCTGGCATTACAACCTCCATTCTCTACCCTGGCATTACAACCTCCATTCTCTACCCATTACCCTGGCATTACATCCTCCATTCTCTACCCATTACCCTGGCATTACATCCTCCATTCTCTACCCTGGCATTACATCCTCCATTCTCTACCCTGGCATTACATCCTACATTCTCTACCCATTACCCTGGCATTGCATCCTCCATTCTCTAGCCATTACCCTGGCATTGCATCCTCCATTCTCTACCCTGGCATTGCATCCTCCATTCTCTACCCTGGCATTACATCCTCCATTCTTTACCCTGGCATTACATCCTCCATTCTCTACCCTGGCATTTCATCCTCCATTCTCTACCCTGGCATTACATCCTCCATTCTCTACCCTGGCATTACATCCTCCATTCTCTACCCTGGCATTACATCCTCCATTCTCTACCCATTACCCTGGCATTACATCCTCCATTCTCTACCCTGGCATTACATCCTCCATTCTCTAGCCATTACCCTGGCATTACATCCTCCATTCTCTACCCTGGCATTACATCCTCCATTCTCTACACATTACCCTGGCATTACATCCTCCATTCTCTACCCTGGCATTACATCCTCCATTCTCTACCCATTACCCTGGCATTACATCCTCCATTCTCTACCCATTACCCTGGCATTACATCCTCCATTCTCTACCCTGGCATTACATCCTCCATTCTCTACCCTGGCATTACATTCTCCATTCTCTACCCATTACCCTGGCATTACATCCTCCATTCTCTACCCTGGCATTACATCCTCCATTCTCTACCCTGGCATTACATCCTCCATTCTCTACCCATTACCCTGGCATTACATCCTCCATTCTCTACCCATTACCCTGGCATTACATCCTCCATTCTCTACCCTGGCATTACATCCTCCATTCTCTACCCTGGCATTACAACCTCCGTTCTCTACCCTGGCATTACAACCTCCGTTCTCTACCCTGGCATTACAACCTCCATTCTCTACCCTGGCATTACATCCTCCATTCTCTACCCTGGCATTACATCCTCCATTCTCTACCCTGGCATTACAACCTCCATTCTCTACCCTGGCATTACATCCTCCATTCTCTACCCATTACCCTGGCATTACATCCTCCATTCTCTACCCTGGCATTACATCCTCCATTCTCTACACATTACCCTGGCATTACATCCTCCATTCTCTACCCTGGCATTACATCCTCCATTCTCTACCCATTACCCTGGCATTACATCCTCCATTCTCTACCCATTACCCTGGCATTACATCCTCCATTCTCTACCCTGGCATTACATCCTCCATTCTCTACCCTGGCATTACATCCTCCATTCTCTACCCTGGCATTACATTCTCCATTCTCTACCCATTACCCTGGCATTACATCCTCCATTCTCTACCCATTACCCTGGCATTACATCCTCCATTCTCTACCCATTACCCTGGCATTACATCCTCCATTCTCTACCCTGGCATTACAACCTCCATTCTCTACCCTGGCATTACAACCTCCATTCTCTACCCTGGCATTACATACTCCATTCTCTACCCTGGCATTACATCCTCCATTCTCTACCCATTACCCTGGCATTACATCCTCCATTCTCTATCCTCCATTCTCTACCCATTACCCTGGCATTACATCCTCCATTCTCTACCCTGGCATTACAACCTCCATTCTCTACCCATTACCCTGGCATTACATCCTCCATTCTCTACCCATTACCCTGGCATTACATCCTCCATTCTCTACCCTGGCATTACATCCTCTATTCTCTACCCATTACCCTGGCATTACATCCTCCATTCTCTACCCTGGCATTACATCCTCCATTCACTACCCATTACCCTGGCATTACATCCTCCATTCTCTACCCTGGCATTACATCCTCCATTCTCTACCTTGGCATTACAACCTCCATTCTCTACCCATTACCCTGGCATTGCATCCTCCATTCTCTACCCATTACCCTGGCATTACAACCTCCTTTCACTACCCTGGCATTACAACCTCCATTCTCTACCCTGGCATTACAACTTCCATTCTCTACCCTGGCATTACATCCTCCATTCTCTACCCTGGCATTACAACCTCCATTCTCTACCCATTACCCTGGCATTGCAACCTCCATTCTCTACCCATTACCCTGGCATTGCATCCTCCATTCTCTACCCTGGCATTACATCCTCCATTCTCTACCCATTACCCTGGCATTACATCCTCCATTCTCTACCCTGGCATTACATCCTCCATTCTCTACCCTGGCATTACATCCTCCATTCTCTACCCTGGCATTACATCCTCCATTCTCTACCCATTACCCTGGCATTACATCCTCCATTCTCTACCCATTACCCTGGCATTACATCCTCCATTCTCTACTCTGGCATTACAACCTCCATTCTCTACCCATTACCCTGGCATTACATCCTCCATTCTCTACCCTGGCATTACATCCTCCATTCTCTACCCTGGCATTACATCCTCCATTCTCTACCCATTACCCTGGCATTACATCCTCCATTCTCTACCCTGGCATTACATCCTCCATTCTCTACCCTGGCATTACATCCTCCATTCTCTACCCTGGCATTACATCCTCCATTCTCTACCCTGGCATTACATCCTCCATTCTCTACTCTGGCATTACATCCTCCATTCTCTACCCTGGCATTACATCCTCCATTCTCTACCCTGGCATTACATCCTCCATTCTCTACCCATTACCCTGGCATTACATCCTCCATTCTCTACCCTGGCATTACATCCTCCATTCTCTACCCATTACCCTGGCATTACATCCTCCATTCTCTACCCTGGCATTACATCCTCCATTCTCTACTCTGGCATTACATCCTCCATTCTCTACACATTACCCTGGCATTACAACCTCCATTCTCTACCCTGGCATTACAACCTCCATTCTCTACCCTGGCATTACATCCTCCATTCTCTACCCATTACCCTGGCATTACATCCTCCATTCTCTACACATTACCCTGGCATTACATCCTCCATTCTCTACACATTACCCTGGCATTACATCCTCCATTCACTACCCATTACCCTGGCATTACATCCTTCATTCTCTACCCATTACCCTGGCATTACATCCTCCATTCTCTACCCTGGCATTACAACCTCCATTCTCTACCCTGGCATTACATCCTCCATTCACTACCCTGGCATTACAACCTCCATTCTCTACCCTGGCATTACATCCTCCATTCTCTACACATTACCCTGGCATTACATCCTCCATTCACTACCCATTACCCTGGCATTACATCCTCCATTCTCTACCCATTACCCTGGCATTACATCCTCCATTCTCTACCCTGGCATTACATCCTCCATTCTCCACCCATTACCCTGGCATTACATCCTCCATTCTCTACCCTGGCATTACATCCTCCATTCTCTACCCTGGCATTACATCCTCCATTCTCTACCCTGGCATTACATCCTCCATTCTCTACCCTGGCATTACATCCTCCATTCTCTACCCTGGCATTACATCCTCCATTCTCTACCCTGGCATTACATCCTCCATTCTCTACCCTGGCATTACAACCTCCATTCTCTACCCTGGCATTACAACCTCCATTCTCCACCCTGGCATTACAACCTCCATTCTCTACCCTGGCATTACAACCTCCATTCTCTACCCTGGCATTACATCCTCCATTCTCTACCCATTACCCTGGCATTACATCCTCCATTCTCTACCCTGGCATTACATCCTCCATTCTCTACCCATTACCCTGGCATTACATCCTCCATTCTCTACCCTGGCATTACAACCTCCATTCTCTTCCCTGGCATTACATCCTCCATTCTCTACCCATTACCCTGGCATTACATCCTCCATTCTCTACCCTGGCATTACAACCTCCATTCTCTACCCTGGCATTACAACCTCCATTCTCTACCCTGGCATTACAACCTCCATTCTCTTCCCTGGCATTACATCCTCCATTCTCTACCCATTACCCTGGCATTACATCCTCCATTCTCTACCCTGGCATTACAACCTCCATTCTCTACCCTGGCATTACATCCTCCATTCTCTACCCTGGCATTACAACCTCCATTCTCTACCCTGGCATTACATCCTCCATTCTCTACCCATTACCCTGGCATTACATCCTCCATTCTCTACCCTGGCATTACATCCTCCATTCTCTACCCATTACCCTGGCATTACAACCTCCATTCTCTACCCATTACCCTGGCATTACATCCTCCATTCTCTACCCTGGCATTACATCCTCCATTCTCTACCCTGGCATTACATCCTCCATTCTCTACCCATTACCCTGGCATTACATCCTCCATTCTCTACCCTGGCATTACATCCTCCATTCTCTACCCTGGCATTACATCCTCCATTCTCTACCCTGGCATTACATCCTCCATTCTCTACCCATTACCCTGGCATTACATCCTCCATTCTCTACCCTGGCATTACAACCTCCATTCACTACCCTGGCATTACAACCTCCATTCTCTACCCTGGCATTACAACCTCCATTCTCTACCCATTACCCTGGCATTACATCCTCCGTTCTCTACCCTGGCATTACAACCTCCATTCTCTACCCTGGCATTACATCCTCCATTCTCTACCCATTACCCTGGCATTACATCCTCCATTCTCTACCCTGGCATTACAACCTCCATTCTCTACCCATTACCCTGGCATTACAACCTCCATTCTCTACCCTGGCATTACAACCTCCATTCTCTACCCTGGCATTACATACTCCATTCTCTACCCTGGCATTACATCCTCCATTCTCTACCCATTACCCTGGCATTACATCCTCCATTCTCTACCCTGGCATTACAACCTCCATTCTCTACCCTGGCATTACATCCTCCATTCTCTACCCATTACCCTGGCATTACAACCTCCATTCTCTACCCTGGCATTACATCCTCCATTCTCTACCCATTACCCTGGCATTACAACCTCCATTCTCTACCCTGGCATTACATCCTCCATTCTCTACCCTGGCATTACATCCTCCATTCTCTACCCTGGCATTACATCCTCCATTCTCTACCCTGGCATTACAACCTCCATTCTCTACCCTGGCATTACATCCTCCATTCTCTACCCATTACCCTGGCATTACAACCTCCATTCACTACCCTGGCATTACAACCTCCATTCTCTACCCTGGCATTACAACCTCCATTCTCTACCCATTACCCTGGCATTACAACCTCCATTCTCTACCCTGGCATTACAACCTCCATTCACTACCCTGGCATTACATCCTCCATTCTCTACCCTGGCATTACATCCTCCATTCTCTACCCTGGCATTACATCCTCCATTCTCTACCCTGGCATTACATCCTCCATTTTCTACCCTGGCATTACATCCTCCATTCTCTACCCTGGCATTACATCCTCCATTCTCTACCCTGGCATTACATCCTCCATTCTCCACCCTGGCATTACAACCTCCATTCTCTACCCTGGCATTACAACCTCCATTCTCTACCCTGGCATTACAACCTCCATTCTCTACCCATTACCCTGGCATTACAACCTCCATTCTCTACCCTGGCATTACATCCTCCATTCTCTACCCATTACCCTGGCATTACAACCTCCATTCTCTACCCTGGCATTACAACCTCCATTCACTACCCTGGCATTACAACCTCCATTCTCTACCCTGGCATTACAACCTCCATTCACTACCCTGGCATTACAACCTCCATTCTCTACCCTGGCATTACATCCTCCATTCTCTACCCATTACCCTGGCATTACATCCTCCATTCTCTACCCTGGCATTACATCCTCCATTCTCTACCCATTACCCTGGCATTACATCCTCCATTCTCTACCCTGGCATTACATCCTCCATTCTCTACCCTGGCATTACATCCTCCATTCTCTACCCTGGCATTACATCCTCCATTCTCTACCCTGGCATTACATCCTCCATTCTCTACCCATTACCCTGGCATTACATCCTCCATTCTCTACCCTGGCATTACATCCTCCATTCTCTACCCATTACCCTGGCATTACATCCTCCATTCTCTACCCTGGCATTACATCCTCCATTCTCTACCCTGGCATTACATCCTCCATTCTCTACCCTGGCATTACATCCTCCATTCTCTACCCTGGCATTACATCCTCCATTCTCTACCCATTACCCTGGCATTACATCATCCATTCTCTACCCTGGCATTACAACCTCCATTCTCTACCCTGGCATTACAACCTCCATTCACTACCCATTACCCTGGCATTACATCCTCCATTCTCTACCCATTACCCTGGCATTACATCCTCCACCCATTACCCTGGCATTACAACCTCCATTCTCTACCCTGGCATTACATCCTCCATTCTCTACCCATTACCATGGCATTACATCCTCCATTCTCTACCCTGGCATTACAACCTCCATTCTCTACCCTGGCATTACAACCTCCATTCACTACCCATTACCCTGGCATTACATCCTCCATTCTCTACCCATTACCCTGGCATTACATCCTCCATTCTCTACCCATTACCCTGGCATTACATCCTCCATTCTCTACCCTGGCATTACATCCTCCATTCTCTACCCATTACCCTGGCATTACATCCTCCATTCTCTACCCTGGCATTACATCCTCCATTCTCTACCCTGGCATTACATCCTCCATTCTCTACCCATTACCCTGGCATTACATCCTCCATTCTCTACCCATTACCCTGGCATTACATCCTCCATTCTCTACCCTGGCATTGCATCCTCCATTCTCTACCCTGGCATTAAATCCTCCATTCTCTACCCTGGCATTACAACCTCCATTCTCTACCCATTACCCTGGCATTACAACCTCCATTCTCTACCCTGGCATTACAACCTCCATTCTCTACCCATTACCCTGGCATTACATCCTACATTCTCTACCCATTACCCTGGCATTACAACCTCCATTCTCTACCCTGGCATTACATCCTCCATTCTCTACCCATTACCCTGGCATTACATCCTCCATTCTCTACCCTGGCATTACATTCTCCATTCTCTACCCATTACCCTGGCATTACAATCTCTATTCTCTACCCTGGCATTACATCCTCCATTCTCTACCCTGGCATTACGTCCTCCATTCTCTACCCATTACCCTGGCATTACAACCTCCATTCTTTACCCTGGCATTACATCCTCCATTCTCTACCCTGGCATTACATCCTCCATTCTCTACCCATTACCCTGGCATTACATCCTCCATTCTCTACCCTGGCATTACAACCTCCATTCTCTACCCATTACCCTGGCATTACATCCTCCATTCTCTACCCATTACCCTGGCATTACAACCTCCATTCTCTACCCTGGCATTACATCCTCCATTCTCTACCCATTACCCTGGCATTACATCCTCCATTCTCTACCCTGGCATTACAACCTCCATTCTCTACCCATTACCCTGGCATTACATCCTCCATTCTCTACCCATTACCCTGGCATTACAACCTCCATTCTCTACCCTGGCATTACAACCTCCATTCTCTACCCTGGCATTACATCCTCCATTCTCTACCCATTACCCTGGCATTACAACCTCCATTCTCTACCCATTACCCTGGCATTACAACCTCCATTCTCTACCCATTACCCTGGAATTACATCCTCCATTCTCTACCCTGGCATTACATCCTCCATTCTCTACCCTGGAATTACATCCTCCATTCTCTACCCTGGCATTACATCCTCCATTCTCTACCCTGGCATTACATCCTCCATTCTCTACCCTGGCATTACATCCTCCATTCTCTACCCTGGTATTACATCCTCCATTCTCTACCCATTACCCTGGCATTACATCCTCCATTCTCTACCAATTACCCTGGCATTACATCCTCCATTCTCTACCAATTACCCTGGCATTACATCCTCCATTCTCTACCAATTACCCTGGCATTACATCCTCCATTCTCTACCAATTACCCTGGCATTACAACCTCCATTCTCTACCCTGGCATTACATCCTCCATTCTCTACCCTGGCATTACATCCTCCATTCTCTACCCTGGCATTACATCCTCCATTCTCTACCCTGGCATTACATCCTCCATTCTCTACCCTGGCATTACATCCTCCATTCTCTACCCTGGCATTACAACCTCCATTCTCTACCCTGGCATTACATCCTCCATTCTCTACCCTGGCATTACATCCTCCATTCTCTACCCATTACCCTGGCATTACATCCTCCATTCTCTACCCATTACCCTGGCATTACATCCTCCATTCTCTACCCATTACCCTGGCATTACATCCTCCATTCTCTACCCTGGCATTACAACCTCCATTCACTACCCATTACCCTGGCATTACATCCTCCATTCTCTACCCATTACCCTGGCATTACATCCTCCATTCTCTACCCTGGCATTACATCCTCCATTCTCTACCCTGGCATTACATCCTCCATTCTCTACCCATTACCCTGGCATTACATCCTCCATTCTCTACCCATTACCCTGGCATTACAACCTCCATTCTCTACCCTGGCATTACATCCTCCATTCTCTACCCATTACCCTGGCATTACATCCTCCATTCTCTACCCTGGAATTACAACCTCCATTCTCTACCCATTACCCTGGCATTACATCCTCCATTCTCTACCCTGGCATTACATCCTCCATTCTCTACCCTGGCATTACAACCTCCATTCACTACCCTGGCATTACAACCTCCATTCTCTACCCTGGCATTACAACCTCCATTCTCTACCCTGGCATTACAACCTCCATTCACTACCCTGGCATTACAACCTCCATTCTCTACCCTGGCATTACAACCTCCATTCACTACCCTGGCATTACATCCTCCATTCTCTACCCTGGCATTACAACCTCCATTCTCTACCCTGGCATTACATCCTCCATTCTCTACCCTGGCATTACATCCTCCATTCTCTACCCTGGCATTACATCCTCCATTCTCTACCCATTACCCTGGCATTACATCCTCCATTCTCTACCCTGGCATTACATCCTCCATTCTCTACCCTGGCATTACATCCTCCATTCTCTACCCTGGCATTACATCCTCCATTCTCTACCCTGGCATTACATCCTCCATTCTCTACCCTGGCATTACATCCTCCATTCTCTACCCTGGCATTACATCCTCCATTCTCTACCCTGGCATTACATCCTCCATTCTCTACCCTGGCATTACATCCTCCATTCTCTACCCTGGCATTACATCCTCCATTCTCTACCCTGGCATTACAACCTCCATTCTCTACCCTGGCATTACATCCTCCATTCTCTACCCTGGCATTACAACCTCCATTCTCTACCCATTACCCTGGCATTACATCCTCCATTCTCTACCCTGGCATTACATCCTCCATTCTCTACCCATTACCCTGGCATTACATCCTCCATTCTCTACCCATTACCCTGGCATTACATCCTCCATTCTCTACCCATTACCCTGGCATTACATCCTCCATTCTCTACCCTGGCATTACAACCTCCATTCACTACCCATTACCCTGGCATTACATCCTCCATTCTCTACCCATTACCCTGGCATTACATCCTCCATTCTCTACCCTGGCATTACATCCTCCATTCTCTACCCTGGCATTACATCCTCCATTCTCTACCCATTACCCTGGCATTACATCCTCCATTCTCTACCCATTACCCTGGCATTACAACCTCCATTCTCTACCCTGGCATTACATCCTCCATTCTCTACCCATTACCCTGGCATTACATCCTCCATTCTCTACCCTGGAATTACAACCTCCATTCTCTACCCATTACCCTGGCATTACATCCTCCATTCTCTACCCTGGCATTACATCCTCCATTCTCTACCCTGGCATTACAACCTCCATTCACTACCCTGGCATTACAACCTCCATTCTCTACCCTGGCATTACAACCTCCATTCTCTACCCTGGCATTACAACCTCCATTCACTACCCTGGCATTACAACCTCCATTCTCTACCCTGGCATTACAACCTCCATTCACTACCCTGGCATTACATCCTCCATTCTCTACCCTGGCATTACAACCTCCATTCTCTACCCTGGCATTACATCCTCCATTCTCTACCCTGGCATTACATCCTCCATTCTCTACCCTGGCATTACATCCTCCATTCTCTACCCATTACCCTGGCATTACATCCTCCATTCTCTACCCTGGCATTACATCCTCCATTCTCTACCCTGGCATTACATCCTCCATTCTCTACCCTGGCATTACATCCTCCATTCTCTACCCTGGCATTACATCCTCCATTCTCTACCCTGGCATTACATCCTCCAT